>NW_027526460.1:75846320-75899914 GCF_048455015.1 Haemaphysalis longicornis | reverse complement strand
GCGTGTGTCTCAACACGACACTTTCAGCGATACTAAAATACACTGTCATTTATAAACTATTGGCGCCTTCTAAACCCATCAGGTAGACGAAAGAAAACAAAAATTAGGAGACCTTATAGTCTATCCAAGGCGGGTGAGCAGCGAGGCTTTTTAGCACACGACATAAAAGTCACACACGACCTAGGCGAAAGGTATGAGCAAATTTTATTTCTCTCGAGCGTTGTCTGCGGTTTTCTTTAAGAGTTTTGCGACGCGGACGCGACACGTGTATGAAACCGTAGCCATAAATTTTGCCGTGGTTGAACGCAATGAAGCCAAGTTTTTCGAGCGACAGCTCGGTTTACCCTTCGAGAGCACGCAGTTAAAAGCGCACAGTCGGCGCTGTAGTCACGGATGAGCAGTGAACGTGAATTCAGCCAAAGCCTCCTCTTACCATTTTATGGTGGCACGTGCCCTTCTTTCCCCCAGTCCGCGTCTCCGCACCTTTCCCCGCGCAACGAACCAGCGACTAGACGCTTTCACTGCGCAACCGGTCGAGGCGCTAGCTTGGCGCTGGCCAAGACTGATTCTACGAGAAACTAGCCGTTTCCCGGGTTCGACCTGGAGCAATAAGCTTCGCTTAAAAATACCCTTGATGAGCCATTTTGGAATACGACCAGATAAAGAAGCGTTTGCAGCAGCGACGTTAGAGTAAGTTTAGCGAGATAACAATCGCGACTACCTGGCGTCATCCGCTACCGTTTTTATTTTTATGAACCAGCAGTGATCTAGTAGTCCGATAATTAAGAACACACTAAGAAACGGCAATCGCAAACATTCTATAACGAGCACTAAAGTTTACGCGCTGCGGTTATCCTGGCAGCGAATAGGCAAACACGTAGGTGGTATGTGGCCACGCAGGGTGCCTTAGCGGCGAATAATTATGCAGCCAAAATGCACAGAGTACCCTATAGAGCGCGTCGTAAAAAGCGTTACATGTTGACATGCCAAACATGGCGAACAAACACGGTGAAACGCCCCGAAGACAAACGATGCCAGAGTAAACAAGCAACATCGCGTGCATCGATAAAAGAAAAAAGACCATTGTTTTCTAACGGCGGGCATCGTAAACGGCGAGTAATGGTTTTACGAGCTCCCCACGCGGTCACTTACTTTCCCGTTCTGGCTTTTTCCCGCCTCCGCTTAATCCGTTTACTCTTTTTTTTTGTTTGTTTTTAGAGGAGAAGGTCGATCAAGGCAATGTTTTCATTCGTGTCTTGCATCATTCGTCTAGCGCGCGGGAATAGACTTCTCCGCGGGAAAAATAAACTTAAATGGCCAGCCGTTACACCCCTAATGGGGGAACGACACGTGTTTTATCGCACGGCGATTATTTCGTTCTATCGTGACCTGAAGTCAGGGGTGGGAGGCGTGCTCACTTCACGCACCAACGTTGGGCAGTACGTCGCGTGCCTCACGCTGGCCAAAGAAATAAATCGTCCGTTGCACTTAAGTCTGCTTAATATTTTGCAGGTGAAAGTCTGGCGAAATGTATCAAATACTTCTAAACTGTTAGATCAAGTTTGCGTCTCTTTTTTCGTTTTCCTTTGTTCGTCTTTTAGTGCTATATACAATTACTTCAACAGACAGACTCTGGCGACACTTTGCGCCACAGCTTTCACAGAATCGGAGTTCTCTGCGGCTGGGGTACGCTTGTTATATTCATGTGCCGTCACCTTCACAGGTTACTCGATACGACGTCAGCACCGTATGAATTCTGCTGGCTCTTCTTCCGCCGCAGGCAATGTGCTTAGGTGGCACGGTGGTGACGCACTCGGCACCCGCTCTGGAGACCCGGGTTCGACTCCATGGTGCCCCATTTTTAAAGCGAAAGCTTTCTTAGTGGTACCGATGTCGTTACGTCTAAAAACGTACCCGTAGACCGGTTGGTCGACCGAAAAGCTCTGATAAGATCTCTGGACACGCGGCTTGAGCGTGAACACGCGGGCTTCCACTGCGTCAAAACGGTCACTTAAGAACTGCAAAAAGCAGTCTTAGATAAGACAACACACGCATCAATCATGAAGAAGAAGTGCAATGGTATACCTTTATCTCATGAACCACGTATCGGTATACATTTAGATCGCTCGTAGATGTGTTTACTTGGTGCGCGAAAAATTGTCGCATGGGTTCGTTTTTCATTTGCGATTTGGATGTTTGAACATTTGGCGATCGATTGAAAGCACCTTCAGCGAAAGCTGGACGCACTTTTAGCTTTCACTCTTCTCTCAATTTTCTTTAGGAAAGGATGGTGGTTTTGTTCAAAGTAATGGATTTGTCTTACAGAAATGAGCGCGCATGCTCACTTCGGCACGAATTCCGGCGTTTATGTAGTTTTCCTACTCGTTACAGCGGTCGCCATTTTTTGCGTTAGACAACCAAGCCTCATTTTCGTACATTGGGGCACGTAAGTCTTTTGCGTAACAGCAGCAGGAGGGGAAGAAGTCATTATAAAAATGGCATGACCACTACGCCTCCAGGCGGGCGTCCGAGCGTGAATTCACGCACCGAAAGGCACGGAGCGCAGCAACGTAGCATGGCCATGCGCTCGTACTTTGGCAGACGCCGCCCGGGAACAACTTAATGGCGCTGTAACGGTTCCTAAAATGTTTCGCCAAATCTAATATAACCCAGACAAGCCCGACTTAACGCGATTTAACACGATGAAATTTAATCCAGGGTACTCTGAGCTAACCCAAGACAGCCTAACGTACTTCAACCAGACGTACGTAGAATGAGCAAGCTCAACCTAGGTGACAGAAAACCCCCATCTTATAGCAAGACAGCTTTTTTGAATAAGTGCACTTAAAACAGGCCTGATGAGTGCTTGGCTAATGCCGTTCAACAGCGCTCGAACACCGAAAGACTCGCCGTCAAACGTGTCTTTACTGATCATGGTGTCACAATGATTATGAATGTCTCATGGCTTGCGCTGATGTGTTTTAGCAAATAACTTTGCGCAATGTCGATCACGGGTGGTGTAAGACTGTGCTTGTTGAGACTAAATAGAAATAAACGTCTATCGCTGGCGAAAGTGCCTCAAATAAGAGACGTTCGCTGAAAATTGCTGTCGTCTCGTTTTTGGGAGATTGCCCCAGTGAAGGTGAAGGCTTTATGCAGACCTGCAGTAGCAGACATGCCAACGCAACTTCCAGCCACTGCTTCTCCTATGTGCATTCATGGCAGCGGGTGCCGAAATGGGAAAGCTTCTTTTAAAGCCTGTCAGCCGTGAACACAATTTTATGATGCACTTTCGGAGCGGCGTTATCTAGCACAAAAAAAAAAAAAAAAAAGAGAAGCGCTGCACAGCAGCTTGCACACTGATCTTACAACGAAGCTGAATATGACTCTTCTCTCGGGATTTCCTAATGTCGTGGTCAGTTAGCAGAATAAGCTTTGTTGCAAAGCCAAGCTTACGGCGAATGCCCACGTTTGACGGCGCTACAGCAGTAATATGCATCCTGACCGAAACTCAGGAAGAAGGCAAGCCCGAGCAACAGCCATAACAAAACAATACGGCACCCGTAAAGGCGCGTATTATGTAGACGCAGCGGGGCCCACACCGGAGGGCATCTGTACGGTTGCGGTCCTGCACGAGGGAACACAGGTGGATGGACTATCGGTGAAAACGAGTAAAATTGAGTTTGCTGAAGAGACGGCTATAGCCCTGGCCGCCACTCACTGTGACGCAACGCACATAATGTCTGACTCGCAACAAGCTTGCCGAAATTTTATGAGGGGTCGGATAGCACTCCTAGCTAGAAAAATTCTCACAAATGCTAATCCAGAAATATCCGACACCGTAAAACAACTTGTATGGGTACCTGGCCACCAGGGAGTAGAGGGGAACGAGGCTGCGCACACAGCCGCCCGAGCGTCCCTCCCCCGGAGTTCCTCTGATTTCCCAGGCTCTGACCGTACACTCGTACCTTACCCGCTAACCACATTCTCTGAGGTCACAACATACCTGCTCCTCGGTAGGCGAGCGTTCCCGGCGCCCGCCAAGGGCCTGGATAAAACTGAGGATCGCCATCTTCGCCGGCTGCAGACGGGCCCATTCTACAGCCCCGCAATGCTCAAACACATCAACCCGTCCTTCTCGGGTTCGTGTAACTTCTGCGGTCAGTGGGCAGACACGTATCATATGGTATGGGCCTGCCAGTATAATCCAGGGTTAAAAGTCAAAGTGAAGCCAACGAGGGAGGGCTGGGAGGCGGCCCTGTCCGGCTGCTCGGACCTAGAGTCTCAGCCGGCTCTCGTCCAGCGGGCACGGGCGGCGGCCTCGACCAATGGGATCCCGGACTGAGGAATACCACCCATGCAAGAGAGGCCTAACCGCCTCTCCTTCTCTTTAACTCTGTCTTGTACATTAATAAAGTTTTTCCTCCTCCTCCTCAGCAATTTGATATAATTTTCGACGCAGTGAGCATACAGTGAGTTTTTATGTCACATTGTTTCTAATGGTTAGTGTAAATGTTTGTTTTATTTTACTTCGTGTTTTTTTCGTTATTTTATTGTTCTGGTAGACCGGGCGAGACAGGCCGCCAAGACCCAGGGCTTCCTGGACTAAGGAGGTCCCCCACCTGGCGGTCAACCCAACAACATTGACTGCTCAATTAAATGTTTATTCCTCCTCCTCCTTGTTTTTTCATCGTGCGCGTTCGTGACGTGCATCTTAATAATGTAATCAGTTCTGGACTGAACGCACGCGATGGTACGTGGCGGTACATGGTACGTGGTTGCATCACCCTATGATGCAAAAAAAAAAGGAAAATTTTCGGAGGCGTTAAAGTATGAACGCGAACGCCTAGCGCATTATGTGACGGCTACCCTTTACACACACTGTTCACCCGTTTCCACAGTATCCGGAATACTTTACGTCCTTAGTTCATATTAATCCTGTTCAGTCCGCCTTAATCCGACTTATACCATCTCAAATCCTCTCAATCCAGTTTAAACCTTACTAATCATTACTATCAATCCCAAATAAATCACCAATTAACTTAGGCAATCACTAAACCTCTCTTATACACGGCTGGTATGCTTGGGTTCGCTTCTGGCCTTCTTGGGTGTTTTTGCTGTTTGTGTCGACACCGTGGCTATTGAAGGTCAACCTTCCAACGAGAACCTTTCAGTGAGCAGTACACATCAGAGGTGCCAGTTCAAAATTGTTGTCCCCCAGCATAAAGTGTAAACAAAAGCGGTGCAGTAGTTTTGATCTATCGCCGAAAGTGGAGAGGTAGGAGAAAAGTGGCTGAAGCTTTACCGAGATCTTTCCAGGTCACCCAGCGTGTCCCGCGCACACACCGGCCGACACGGTAATTTTTCCCGGGATCAAGATCCGGAAGAACAACTTCCCGTGCAGGCGAACTTTTTGTCGGTTTGCGCTCCAGTGCCTTCTCCGCGCGTCTTTTATTTCTGCGTTCCTAGAAAAGTCATTAAGTTGAAGGCAATTGGAAAACGGTGGAATCCACTGGCTGTCTCGCCGCAGTTACAAGAACGGAGTCGGAAGGAGGGGGGATTTACAATTTCGTGGCTAGAACAATGAACCGCGAAATTTTTCCAGCAGCAACTTTGTTTCGTTTTCTTGTCTGCCACATCAGTTACTATTACAACAACAACGAAAAAAGTCGATGGGACATCCTGGCTCGGAGAAAGTTGATGTCTAGTGGGGCTGTTGCAAAACCGCTACACCTTGGGAAGCAATGCTTTATTGCTCTAGAGCAATGGTAGTGACAATCACTTTGTGTTTTGTGTTTTGACATGAGCTTGTCCACAAAGTGGACAAGCTCATATCAAAACACGGCTTGCACCACGTGGTCGGTTGATAGGGTTGTAGCATGCACTAGTCCAAAGTTGTTTAAGGCAAAAGTAAGGAACCAGTCCTTCTTGTTGTGCCTCGCAATACCAACACTTAGGTCGCGGACCGTGACTACTGGTTCGTCCTATTTTAGACTCAGCCGTGCAAGGGCCTATGAATGAAGGTGCAGGTGTGTGTGTGTTTGATTTTTCACGGGTGTTGCATACTGTATAGATTATGATTCTGTCACTCACGTTAAAACCGCAGTCATCCGCATACGTTGGTCTCTAGCTCCAGTATCAGCGAGCGTATGCGCTAAATCTTATGTTGGTCGTCCGTTTTGAAGGGATTTCTGGCCTCAAACGAAACGGACAATTTAGGGTAGAGCGTTGTCTAATAAACCTTCGCAGGTGTGCGGTGCAATGTGGGCATACATCAAAGTTGAGTTTTCCGGCACACAAGGACATAAAAAAAAACCCGACCAACAAAGGCCAACTTCTTCGCTGTAAAATGCAGCGGGTTAAGCAGTGAATATCAATATGTATCCTGTTAGCCGCATTAATAGGTTCTCAGGAAGGTTTCCACGGTAAGTATGCGAAACGCAGTTAAAAAAATCAGGAATCAACCCCATCATCGTCATCTTCGCCGTCGCCGACGTCCCCCACCCTACCACCACCGCCACCATCGCAATCATCATCATAATAATAACAATCATCCTTATCATTAATATTATCATCATATTCAGCAAGAGCCCATTTGTGTCCACTGCAGGACGGAGGTCTCACACAGAGCTTCCCAAGCACTTTTCCTGCCTCGATCATCAAAGCTGTCACCCCCCATCAACGCTCTTTCACCCCTCACCTTTCACTCACACAGAGTACCAGGCCGGAGCCTACACGATCAGCCCGGCCGACCTCTGTGTTTTCCTTCCATGTAATAAAATTACTCGCTACGGCAAGTCGCAGCCTGGGTATCCCGGAATAAGGACGCCCTCCACCAGGCGAGTGCCCTGCCATCAGCACTTACACTCAATAAAGGTTTATCCTCCTCCTCCTCTTCCTCCTCCTGCAGCGTTGGTCCAATCGTTGCCCCCAAACTTTCGCATTTCATATCTCCATCGGACCTTTTCGCTTTTGCTGTTGCGTTTGCCTCCGCATGGTAGCCATTCCGCTAGACGGATGGTCGACCATTTGAACGTCGCTCGCATTAACGACAGTCGTGGGGCGCGGGTGTAAATGTCTACCAACTTCTGCCGTTTCCAACCACGTTTGCATGAGATGCCTGCATACAAGTAAAGGCTAAGTGACCTTAGAATGATCGACGCACAAATTAAGAGAAAGGAAAGAAGAGAAGCGCGTTACTTCACGAAACTACGAAAGTGTAGATTCCGAAGTTCTTTCTTTATAATTTGATCTACCAGGTCAGAATGCGCCGGCCCGCAAAGGGCGTTTTTTCCATTACGAACTATCGCCGTCATCAACGAATGTTGATCACGTATGCAGTTTAAGATAACTGAGCACATGGGCATTCTGTTATTATAAAGTGCATTCAAAATGTACCGGTATCGAACCTTAAAAAATAAACCTTAATAATTCAATGAGCCTTTTAATAAGTTAACGGGCTTTTAATATTCCAAGGACGATGGATGGATCGTCGCTTTAGTCACAATTGGGACTGAGGTAGAGTAAAACAAAACCAGAACGGTAGTTCAGAGCGTTTTACGATCGAACTAGGTTTTTATGTCGCCACATGCGTACGTGGATGGCCGTCAAAATTGGTGAGGATTCGGTATCTCATTGCGAAATGTCTTTTTGATAATTATAATAACATTTAAGCAAGCACATTAACCCAAAAGAATATCAGGCGCATTAGATTTCAGCAATTTATTGAGTGAAGAGCAACCATGATGAAGAAAATAAGGAAGAGTTCCAGGAAAAAACAGACAAAAATATCGGAGGACAATCAATCAATCAATGAATGAATGAATGAATGAATGAATGAATGAATGAATGAATGAATGAATGAATCAACCAATGAATGAATGAATGAATGAATGAATGAATGAATCAATCAATCAATCAATCAACCAATCAATCGATCAACAAACCAACCAACCAATCAATCAATTTAATTTCTTTTGGAACGGAGGACTACGAAAGGAGGAGTCGCATGAATTGTGAGTGTGAAAACCTGACTGTCATTGAACTCCGCTGAGTGCACTTGCGAGTTTTGTGCTGAGAGCAATGTCTTCAAAATTGGCTGCAGGGTATATGTGTTGTACCTTTCGCTACTGCCGAGGTTTCAGAGCAGTGCAACGACGACGACGACGACGATGATGATACAGTGCGTACTGCCATGCTAAGTGGCTTGCGCAGAGGGCTCCATGGCACGCGTAGGTTTATTTATTTTTATTTATTTATAGATACTGCAACCCGTAAGGGCTATGGCAGGAGTGGGGAAGAGGCAGGTACAAAGCACACATGGTGTAATACTTTGCGAAGGTAAGTACTTTAGCAATAAATTATACATGGTGGCAAGACATGGCATGACATGGTGGCATAATGAAGACATGGTGGCAAGGAACAGAACACAGCAAACATAAAAAAAAGGGAAAAAAAAGAGTCAAAGGGTATTTATGGATAACAAGAATTCATTTGAGGGCAAGGAACGTATGTCACCGGATAAGTTATTCCAAAGTTCAACAGTTCGTGGAAAGAAGCTAAATTTAAACGTGTTAGTACGGGCGTCCTCTCTTTTATTCTGATCAAAAATAAAGTTTCACTCCTCCTCCTCCTCCTTCAAAAGATGGTAGTGGCGTGTTGAAGAAGGTCTGAAACATGTCAAGTACAGATCTTTTGAAAGCCTGCACGACGAGTAAATTATAGAGTGAAATAGTTTGAGCGATTCAATGTTCCGCCGCGATGAAAGTAGTGATAGGTTCAAAGATGGTAATGCTTACGTAGTGAAAAAGCAGAGTCATATCGCCTGAAGGCGAATCTAATGGCCTTTTTATGTACCGATTCACTTTGTTTGATTTCGCACTGGTTGTAGGGGTTCCATACAGGTGACGCGTATTCGAGCACAGGGCGGATAAGTGTCTTGTACACAGCTAGTTTTGTGTCACCAGGGGCCGCAGATAGTGTAAGCCGGAGGTAACCAAGTTTTCTTAGAGCTTTTACAATAATGTAATCAATATGATGGGACCAGGACAGGTTATGAGTGGTATTTACGCCAAGGTATTTATATTGGTAAACTCTCTGCAGGGACAATCCATTAAATGAGCAGGTGAAATCTGAAGGAACTAATTTATTAGTAAAGGACATGAACGCAGTTTTTTTTTGTAGTTAATATTCATTTGCCAGGAACTGCACCAGTTGCATAAAGATGCAAATGAATCGTTACGAAGGATGTGGTCATTGGGCGATTGAATTACGTGATATATAAAACGCAATCATCAGCGTACAAGCGAATTTTAGAGCGAACAATGTCAGCCAAATCATTAACATAAAGCAAAAATAACAAAGGCCCGAGGACTGAGCCCTGCGGAACTGCCGATACAGGCCCATTTGTCTTTACAGTTTGTTGTGGCTTTAAAAAAAGCGCGAACACACCTTTATCCTTGTAATATTTGGGGTTTTATTTTGCTGCCTATCATGCCGCGTACGACGTTGGTACTCAGTAGCACGAATTGTAGGCGTTCGCTTTCCCGGTTTCTGTATAAATTGATGCCACCAAACCTGCTTTTTTCAATGCCGCCAAACCGCAGGCGGGAAGCCGATAACACGACGCGCAAACATCCCGGAAGAATATTAAGGCCGCCAAGTGAAGGCAGCCTCCCTCGTCGACGAAATGTTTACGCGATGCCCATATCATAGATTAACAAGAACCAAATAAAAACCGATTCGAAGCCCAAGCCCCAGTGCGCAACGATATTAGAACATTGCTACAGTCATCGCTGAAGTTCAAAGTTTCATATAAGAACCACCCGTGTAGCAAACGAGAGTTCTGAACACTCTCAAGGAGAATATTTCTGTGTACAGTGGCGCCCAAACGCTATGGTACAAACATCAAAACAGGGTAAATAATTCTTCATTAGCCTTACTTACTAACAAATTTGCAGCAGAAAAAGAGAAAACTTCTGTAGGAAATCGTCCCAGGTAGCTACAGTTGGCTCTTCCTCATAATATGGCATAGGGCAGAATAGAGGAAGCGAGAGAGAGGGAGCGAGAGAGAAAGAGAGGGAGCGAGAGAGAGAGAGAGAGAGAGAGAGAGAGAGAGAGAGAGAGAGAGAGAGAGAGAGAGAGAGAGAGAGAGAGAGAGAGAGAGAGAGAGAGAGAGAGAGAGAGAGAGAGAGAGAGAGAGAAACCCGGAAGTATAGTGTCAAAGGATGCCCACGCACCGCTAAATTGATACAGATGCGGTCTTTCATCGGCAAAGAAAGAAGGGCGCCGTTAAAGGTGGCCGGCCAGAAGAGACGGTCTTTGTGCACCGGGTTTGTGTGGCAGCGCCACTCACAAACGAGTCCACGGTTCACGCAAGCACAACGACACCGCAGGGAACGACCAGGGCGCTCATCACTCCAGGAACGGCGCCAAACGCGCACTCGGACACTTCCGAGTCCTGAAATGAGTTGTTTACCACGTGGAAGCGACTAAGCAACGCCAGTAGATATATAGAACGGTCCTGATATCAACACTGTCCAGATTCATAAATCAAAAGAATATATGTACGTCCGGTTAGTAGAAGTGGATAGGTGTCTCCCCTCAAAAAAACAGAGTAGCACGAATGCAGAACCAAGAAGTTAACAGCAAAATTGCCGACCCCGAGCCTACCACGGGCAAATAAAGTCCTCCCGCCCTCACCCTTAGCACTCTGGCTGTGAAACAGCGAAAGTGTCCGCGTAAAAAATTGCGAAACCTTTAAACTGTGGTCCTCTAGTTGTAACCTTCACTCACTGTATTTCTGGCATAAGTTATGGAAGATATACGATTGTTATGTACGTAAGAAGGCAGGGCGTGCGGAGCAAAGCTTCTTGGTATACTTACTGCTAGAAGCTGCCAGAAAGTAATCCCACAACGCAAAGCCCGCCTGTAGCACTTGTTCCCGTCATATGTGCCACGACAATACTATGCGGAACGCGTGTGCGGTACAGCTATCGCACTTTTCCTCACCGGTCGACCACGAACGGCACTGCCGGCGTTCCGTTCGCTGCCGTGGTTCGCTGTATAACAATCTGTCGCACTTTGCCAGTGGGGAATTTGTGACGGTCCAGTTTTGAATTCATAGGCCCTCCCGTGGTGTATCAAAGCGGTCCGCTGTCATCCATGCGAATCTATTGCTTTTATTTAACATTCCCGCTGTCCGGAAGCACCGTGTATTGATTGGCATTCACCAACAAAGAAATCTTCTCTCTGTGTGTAGGTAAACCTTACTGTTTCCAATAACCAATTGCTCCCCATACCACTGCTTTTTTTCTTTGTTAACCATGCTGAGCCGAAGGACGCGGGTTGGATCCCCGGCCGCGGCAGCCGCTTTTCTGATGGAGGCGAAAAGAGAAAACGCTCGTGTGTCAAGATTTCGGCGCATGTTAGAGATCCCCAGCAGGTGGTCAAAATTAATCCGGAGCCCTCCACTACGACGTGCCTTATAGCGCGAGTGTAGCGATCGGCGCGTTAAATCTTAAAATTTGGATTTTCTTCGTTAATTTCAGCTGGGGAAAAGAAGAGAAGGCGAAAGCCGCCTCTCCAGCTTTTTCCTGAATTTCGAGCTTTAGCCGCTTTGTTATTTTTAACTAAGTGGATTGGTCGGCGAAAAGACGGAATAATGGTGTTTAAAACGCATTTGTTCATTCGTGTAGCTCGGTACGTGAGAAAGTTTTCGATAATAGGATAATAGGAAAAAAATCGATTTCATTATGGGAAAATTCTAATGGATTTTGGAAAGTTAAAATTTGGGCGGGGCTTCGTCTTTCATTCATAATGTACGTACCAACCCGACAAGACGGTGTTCCATCAGACGCGTGTTTAGGAGGCGGGCTTCGTGTGTTTACGTCTGAAAGTTTGATCATGTACAACATTCACACGTGGAGGCGCAAATTCTTTTTAAAATCATAAACGTTGCCTTTTTGTAATTGAGTTGATGGATCGCATGTCACCGTAATTCACTAAACCATTGAAAATAAAAAAAAATTCAAAGCACTATAACTAATTCTTGTCCATCGTATAATTTTGTTTCAACTCACCTTGAATATTTTAGTGAGCATATTAATTTCAACATTACATGGACAGGCTTGCCCCTGTGTTCTCTCATTTTCTTTTCACTCTGCTTGTGTTCGTGTCCAAATTTCTCCCGAAGAAAAAAAATTAAGTTTTTAACGATCCCCTAAGCTTGTGTGTACCTTACTACGAAAAGTTCTTAGGGGTACACAGCAACGCTAATCAGTATTTTTATTTTCCAGACGTGATTCCTAAATGAATTTGCGTCACCCTAAGAACCCGCCTGTTTAGCCGCCCGGCTAGGGAGCAAAACAAAAAAAAAAGTGGCCACCAGCACTTACTCTTAGCATAACGAAGAGCAAAGTGAGCTTATAATTCGTGAACGCGCAATTGAAAGACTCTATCCGCTTATTTCCAGTTCCTTCTCGGGCGACGCGTGGGCCGTCTCGATGAGGTCAAGATGGGGTCATTAAATTCTGGCCGAAGTGTGCTCATTTGACTGCTAGATGTATGCACTGCGCTGAAGGCGCTTCGCGCATTAGGAATTATTCAGGGGACTAATATATGCTGGGAGCTATCCTGTAACACGTTATATGATATTACTTGCGTCCCCTACGGTGGTCGAGACTCGTCGAAGTCGCTAAATTATTACTGCACCACGAAACCCATAAGAAAGCTCGCAAATATACTGTAGAATCTAGGGTGCCGAGGTAACGGCAAGGGATAACGAAATTAAATAGTTTCAAACTTTTGGCGAAATGCTGTTACGAGCGGAACTATACGGTAAAGGGAAGTGCTAGTTTTTACAAGTAACGCAGGATCAAAGTGACACATTAGCTGGGAACGTTCGCAGGAGGCACAGGAATATGCGAAAATATATGGAGGCCAAGTGCGCGCTTATTTTATGTCTCTCTGGTTTTTAAATAATCTAAGCAGGAGAAAAATTCAATACACAAAATATTACACAAGCAGAGGAGTGTCTGCGAGACTTTTCCTGTTTTAACGCGCACTAACTAGGCAAAAATTACGGAGTATGCTTAGAACTTTCTAAGAATGGGAAAGCCCAGTTGAAGTTTCTGGTGACCTGCTGTGTAGCCTTCTCACCCCCGGCTCGCGCCTCGCGCTCCGATTTTCTGTGCGATTCTCCGCACCTCGCGGCGATTTTCTCTAACTCATAGGTTGTGCGAAATGTAGAGATCCAAGGCTTTCGCGTTCAAAAGAAAGTCAGTAAATGGACCACTCAGAAGGTTGGTTAAACTGTGAAGCATGGCCTTATTCGTGTGCAGCTCCAAGACTTCATATGCAACCATTCCTGAGACAAATATCAAATTTCGTCGTAGCCACATATTTCTCAATTTATATTCGTACAGAAAAAACAGTACAACGTTTTTATTACTTTCAGAGAGAAAACTTACAGGCGGCCGAATTTCAGGACAATTTAATTTCATAATATTGGAGTGACCAGACCTTATTCTGAGAGATTCGTCTCGAAACTTGCTACACACTCACTCCGACTGGTTACGCGGTCACACGACAAACTTTGGCGCGAAAGCCCTGCCGGGTATGCCGGAAGGCGGCGCTGCCCATTGAAAAAAAAAAAAAAGGAAAAACAAAAATAACGCCGTTACACTGAGTGTGAAAGCTGTCTGAAGTGCAGAGCAGTGATTCGCCATAATGGGCTGTAGCGCCATTATCCGCTCACTCTTACCAGCCATCACTCTCTTCGCCACCCTGTCTCATTCCTCTCCTGATGAACTCAACGGAGGTTTATCCAACGCATTTCAAATTTCCCGCCATTCCAGTGCTCGCGCGTCCCCAGCCTGAAACTGCGCCAGCGGGAGTTCTGTTCTCTTTGTGCTTGCTTTTCCTCCCGCATGTGCTGGCGTTGCACTGCCACTTTCTTTCGCTTACTATCGTACAAACCAACCCAACGATTGTTCCTAACTAAACGAACGCGGGCACTGCCGGTTAATTACGCATTTTCTGCCTCAAATGTACCTACAGGTTTCTTTGCACTAAACAATGGGTTGATGTGAACCGCTTTCGAACGGTTATGTCTATATAAACCGCTTGGCTCCTTGAGCCTCTGTGGGACGCGTGGCTTTACTTGGGTCCAGAAAGCAAGCTACGACGACAGGGCGAGCCCCTAAAGTGCGCGGCACTTAGAAGACGGTCGTCGTTGTAGTTGTTGCCTGGTCAACAAAATTGCCGCGTCTGCAGTAAATAAATAAATAAAAAACAAATGTGTGATCCGCTGCCATTTCAACCTCATCTCCACAGAAGCAATCCTGTGCTCTACCACAGCGCTACCTTCGCTTTTTTTATTGCCTGCATAGACATTTTTAGTTGGCAGCGGATGAACTAAAGTTGTTGTTCCCTACTCCGTAGCACACACACACACGTGTTTACGAGCTTTGGTATTCATGCCCTGGACCCGCATCTTCAGCGTCCTCTTCCATTAGGCCTCCAACGGAGTGATGCAACCGTTATTTGCCGTCTCTGGCTTGGAGTCGCCATCAGAGATGCTTACTCCCATTTGACTGGAAGGGCAGACAGTGAGGCGTGTGGAGTCTGTGACAAAACGGAAACCATAAGCCATGTTCTATGTGAATGTCCACGTTTTTCATCGGCAAGAAGGCAACTCTCCTCAACGGAAGCTCGATTCTCAGCGGCCGTTATCTGAGGAGAAAATCCTGGGCCACTGGCCTTCACCATCATCTACGCACAAGGCGACAAAAGGGCTCCTGTGCTTCCTAAAAACAACGAACTTGCAGACAAGACTGTAGCACAAAAGTGTATTCTCTATGAAGCCAATGAACTCTATCGTCTATAGTGTCGTAACGCTGGGCACACCTCTTTACGCTCTCTCCTTACCGTCCCCTTCTTTTACTGTTTTCATCTTTTTTCCCCTATTGTTTACCTTCCCCACCTAAAGGATAGCAAACTAGGCCACAGTCTGGTTGACATTGCTGCCTTTCCTTTACCTTTATTTCCTGCTGCCTTCCTTGGAATTGGCCAGGGAATGGGAGCGTTGAGGGGCTAACGCTCCTGCTTTCCAAATTTCACAAAACCATAAATTGTAAACGTAAATTTGCGTAATAGTGCGTGTTCCTTGACACCTGAATGTAAGGGCACGTGAGTAGAACAGGTGCGCACCATCAACGCAGAACCCTGATTATAGGAAAGCTAAATACGCCAGTCTGCTTGCTGGCGTAATTAGCCCCGTTAGACGAAGGAACGGAAGCGAAGAAAGACGCAAAAAACGACGTTGCAGTAAACAAAGTTGTTATAAGTACCGCCAGGCTCCCTCCTTCGAAGCACGTAAGCAGAATTAAGTACCCCAAGAAGTTTTCTGCGCAAAAATGCGTAAGTCGACAGATTTAAACTGTGCCTCAAAGGCGCTAGCCCTGCACAGCCATCCTCCTCCCGCACATACAGCACAACTCCGTTGGACACGTATCCAGTGATTTCGCTTTGTCCCGGAAGTTAAGCTTAAAAAGCTCGCCACAATTCTAACGTTTTCATTTTGCTGCATGGTCGCATAACACATTTTCCCGAAGCATACGTTTTTTTTTTCGGATTCCTAAAGAACTAATAAACAAGGCTTTGCTGCAGGTTAACTCTTTCGCTACCGCAGAAAATTGACCAATTTTGGGGGGTCCAAGAAAACATTTTTTTTTCTGCTAAAAAATTATTTAGGCACTAATTGCAGGAGCACAAAATGCAGATTATTTAACAGCCTTTCCAATAACACCAGTTTTTTAAAGGTTTTCATATATCATAGTTGTGAAAAAAAATATCAAAATCAAAAGTTTTGTCAAGTTGTCGAAAAAAATGATAAAAAAGGAGTTGTGTATATCAAACCACCGGTAGTAGAAAAAAATTAGAATATACATTTTGCAGGGAAACATTTCAAAAACACACCCTAAAAAAAATGTCGACTTGCGCGGAACAGTTTTTCAGATATAAAAAAAAAATGTTAGCACGCACGGTGCTCGTGTCATGCGGTGAAGCCCAACCTCTAATTCAAACTGTGCAATTTTGGGTGGTTCCTTGGAATAAATCTGGCGGTTTGACGTTATCAGAGGCACCAATTTGCCCCCACATAACGTAAAAACATCTTGTCAATGGCTGACTTTGGATTTACAGCGAGCACAATATTTGGGACAAGCACGCGATGCAGAAAAAAACATGCATGAAGTTGAAAACGGAACGCCGTGGCTGATGTTTGTTGTCGTTCACGGTCAGTTATCTCTCAAAACATAAAGCTGAGCTTTATTATCATCTTCTTACTCGCAATTGTAGCCTTGCTCGCAAAAATGAGGTACGATGAGCTAGAATCGTCCCCTGCGATCTTTGGCCGAGTAGCAGTCGCGCGCTAAAAAAGATCAGCACAACGAGCCTCCTCTATTGCAGCGCCACCTAACATTTTTCAAATGAAACAGTACAAAAACTTATCAGAGACTCCGTCCGAATAGACAGTTCAACTAAGCAGCAACATTAGACACCCGGATATACCCTCGCATGAAAACGAAACTGGAAGGCGAACAGCTGTCAGTGTAAGGCCGGTTTGAAGCGCTGTCCTCGGCGGAACAGATATCTGGTGACTGGGTGTGACCTTTTGACTTGCATCTGAAGTTCTTATCGCAGAAATCGGGTTAGGGTGGGGGGAAATGAGGAGCGGCGTGCTTTGTTCGAGGATCAGTCGCGGACGCTTCAGGCGCCATGGCAGTTAGCCTTGAAGTTGGGTAACTGCGTAGTTGCGCTAAATATGAATTTCGCGATGCAGAAACGAAACCGAAACTGTTGTAAACTGTTTGGGAATGGTCCTGGGGTAAGTAGAACTACCAGAGTACTTAGGACAACTTGCGCAAAGGCAATAAAACTGCCTAAAATCATAAAGTAGCTTCGCAACCAGGCACTGCTTGACATTTTCAGCCGATTTCTGGGATTATTACTGTCAGAGCGTGAACCTGACGATTGAAAATCGTTTGCTAGTTCCCCATTCACGCCCTGATAGCAAAAAACAAGCGCTGGTGCAGAGTAATTACGAGTTGCACGCATTCTTCGTTGGTAGCCTTGAGGCGCGATGACCACGCCCCTTTTCCACAACCAGGTGATTCAAAAGCGTGTCAAAAATCACGTTTCCGTTGCAAAAATGAAAACAAAACTGATTTTGAAAGGCCATTTTCTGTTCTAACTCCGAACAGCTTTACTCGTTCGAGAAACGCCTGGAACGCTATGAAAAGGCGCTCCCAAAAGTATCGATCAAATTGATCGATTTTGATAGGCGCGGTAGCGAAAGAGTTAAAAAAACAACAACAAAAAAGCGTTTTTCCTGCGTGTAGCATTCACCCTATTTCGCTTTTCTTTTTTTTACATTAAGCTATTTAGCAAAGCAAAAAAAGCAAAGGTTGTGTCTGCGGGAATCGCCGGATCTCGCCGACGTTATTGCCCTCGCCCTATGACCGTTTTTTTTTTTCGAACGATCTACCTCCTTATCGGCTTTTGGGTAGGCTTCTCCTGCGAAGAACTCTTCAGGAGGCGAAGCACGCTTTACCGGAACCAAACGGGAGCTTGGCTGCTCGCAGGCATCAGCAGGTCCTCGTTTTAAGCTCGGAGAAAACTTGAAGCAAACGCCTCGGCAGCAGGGCCATTTACGCTCACCATTCTTGCGTGCGGTGAAAAAAAGCGAAATTATGGCAACCAATCTAAAGAGCAGTACTTTGAGTTCCGGTTTCCTTCGTTTCTTTTTTCCTTTTTCCTAACTAGTTACCAACTTCTGAGGCTCTCGGTCCATTCCCCTTCAGTAAACATCTGCCTCTCGGAATACGTAGGGAGCCAGAAATTTTACCCACCTGCAGTCGTGAACTACAAGAAGTATTCAAAGAGTCTAAGATGACCTTCATGACTTAGTTGCCGTTTTTTAATTCAGAAAAGGTTTCTATAGCACTGATGCTTCAACGAACTTAATAATCATTGATGGTGAGGGTCGGCCAATGCAGTTTTCTCGGAATGGTTCGGTATGACGCACCGAAGCTGCGCACGAATAAGACCGCACAGATTGGCTTAATTAACTGTTTTTGTAGCCAATCTGCTCTTTTATTATTCCAGGTTAAGGAAGTTTGGTGCGAGGAGGTGTCTCGGACCCACTCTTTTGCTCGTAGAATTCACTCTGTCTCTTGAATTTTTCCACACAATTAACGGTTTCTAGTAACAGGGCAGACATAGTAAGTATGCAGCAATTCCCTATGATACTGTGAATGTGCCTCCTGCAAACGTTCCCAGCTCATGTTTCACTTTGCTCCTGGGTTATGCGTGAAAACTAGCACTTCTCTTATTTTCCATCGTTCTCCCCATTACAGGTTTCG
This sequence comes from Haemaphysalis longicornis, assembly GCF_048455015.1. Classification (NCBI taxonomy): domain Eukaryota; kingdom Metazoa; phylum Arthropoda; class Arachnida; order Ixodida; family Ixodidae; genus Haemaphysalis; species Haemaphysalis longicornis. Next base: position 75,881,489 of record NW_027526460.1, on the reverse strand, counting down.
TCGTAAGTGTGGAACCGTGTAATTTCGTTAACCTTTCGGCTCTTTGCTCTTTGCGAAGCCCCGGTGCATAGCAATATAATGTCTGGCTCCTTACTTTCGGAGATGCAATAATAATTTAGCAACTCGGAGGGGTCTTTTCGTCCGGAGGGCATATAGCCATTATGAGTGCACGTGGTTAAGGAGAGCTCCGGTATAAATTAGTCTCCTTCAGCATTCGTATAGCGCGTTGAGCCCCCAGGGCAGCGCGTACATTTGGCAGTCAAATGAGTTCACCTAGGTCATAATTTGATTCTGCTATCCGCCATCTCTACTTTGAGTTTGCGAGTTTGCTTTATTTATAGAATCCCTCTCTTATATATATATATATATATATATATATATATATATATATATATATATATATATATATATATATATATATATATATATATATATATATATATATATATATATATATATATATATATATATATATATATATATATTTGTATATATATATATTGTAAGGCGAAAGCAGATCACCATCGGTCAAGAACGCCGAGGAAGGCATAGGAGAAGTGAGGAGAAGTGGTTCACGATCTTTTCTTGGGGTAAAATAGTTTCGTTTTTTTTACAGTTTATACTTCGAACGTCCGTTCGTCGTACTCATCAGTAGCGCGACATTTCCTTGTACGTAGCTGTAATTTTCTATGTTCAGGTTCATGTTACAGATACTGGAGCAGAAGGTTCTGCTTCTACCTTTGCAGCCGTAGTGATAGGTCGTGTGCGGAACAACCTTTGTGTATTTGTGACGTGTGAGAGGCCGTCATGCGCCACGCCGCGGACTGCGTCTCCAAGGCCAAAGGAAGCTATTTAAACAATAAAAAATGACGGACTCCTTGTCTTATGCCTTCTTCGGCATTCTGGATTGTCGAGCTCCCCGTCTGTTTGTCTGTTTGCATTCAACGAGCGCGCGTTCATTCCTTATTCCAATTCGCTGCGCTCACACACAAGCGCGCACGTCCACAAACGCACACGCACTACACACATGCACGTACACACACACACACACACACACACACACACACACACACACACACACACACACACACACACACACACACACACACACACACACACATACACACACACACGCACACACACACACACACACACGCACGCACGCACGCGTATATTACAACTCATTTATGATAATACATATTGCGTTATCTCGCGACGCCTGCTGAGCACCAACACAGCGCAATGCACTAAACTGCTCAAAGCTTAAAGGCATGCTACAGGTTCCCCCCTCCCCCAGTGGTGGAGCGTAAGTACACAAATGTTATGAACAAACAGGTCCCCGAACGTACAAAATAATTTGCCGACTGCGTAGGGTCGCCTACTTCTCCTCTTCACTATTTTCTTCCTGCGCCTGTCACCCTTTCTGCGCATCGGCGCTGCGCCTGCCCTCTCGCGACGCTGCTCAAACCGGAGGCCGTGCACATTCCTGCATATAAACACTCGTGCCACGAGTAACGGAACACAACGCCGCACTCCCCCACTGCGCAGGCGTGGTGCATGCTGACGTCACGCGCAACTTTTTTTTCACCGCCGTGCTATCGTCCGTTGGTGGCCATGTGCTCTCACTCATTTTCCCGCGTTCGTAGGCTTTTGCTCCAAAGCCCGCGCACAGGCTTCAGACGGTTAAGAGGCATCCGACATGCGCACATGTTTCTTGTCGCCGACGCCACAAGTGTTAGCACACTAAAATATGAGACGACTGCCATACCGAAGTGCCGCAAACAGCAATTTCCGCGGTACTTACTTTAGACTCAAATGATTAGTGAATAATTGATTGAGTGAAGTTGTTGACTGAGTGTTTTTTTGTCACCCTACGTCAAGCCGAGTTCCTCCAGCAAGCCTCAACAGACTGCCAGAAATGGTGCGAGTATTCGGGCCTCACCCTCTCTCAAGAGAAGACTGCTGCGCTTCCCGCCGCGAACGCTTGGGGCCGTCGCTCCCTTGCGTTATCTCCGTTCGCACTGCAGATGAATGGGTACACCATTCCAATCGTTGGACACCTTGCAGTTCTGGGATTGGAGATATCGGTTTCAGGTTCAGCGGCTCAGTGGCTCCGATCTGCTCTACAGAAAGCCGGACACATGCTCCACATTGTTTGCCGCATCTCCCAGAAGTCTGGCGGGGCCTGCTGGACGATTGCCCGTCTCCTAGTGCGCTCCGTACTTGTGTACCTGGTTTGTGTACCTGGTTCTACCATCGGGTGACGGAGCCTCTGACAAGGCTCCATGTCCGTACCTCTGGCCTGCATCAGCCCGCGGACACCATCCTTCATGTCCCTGACTGGGCGCCTGAAATGCAACTTCTGGCTGTCGAGGCTATTGTGGACGCCGGAGCAAACGACTGCTTCGTCAGCACGGCCTTGACGTGTCCCTACTACCCTGCCTTAAAGGGACCCTGCAAAACTTACTATCGACTACTCGGAATGTATTTTGGGGTAAAGTCCATTGTCCCAGCAATCTCCTCCCGCAAGAACTATGAAAATCCGTTCACTATCACCGAAACTACGCGCGATGAAAAATCGCGCATAAATGTTCCCTCTCAACTCAACCACGGACAACGCGATGAAAGCTGCGCACTCTCTCCCGGAGAGGGGGGCGGCACGCGGCGTTCTGTTCGGCGGCCTTCGATATGTCACAGGCCGGGGAGTTTTGTCCTTTTCCCTGCAACGTGGACGGGTCTATTTCCGGTCTGGTGCCACAAAAAAGCAGGCATGGCGGCCTGCTAGCAAGCAAGCTCTCAGGCTGGTAGGGCGTTTTTGAAGCAATAAACGTTTGTTGTCGAGTGGGCTCGTTGAAAGTGGAATATTTAGTTCGTCACTCAAACTCGGCGCGCACTCAAAACCAAAGAAACACCAAAAGCATGCGAACAGGTTCAGACAGAAGAGGTTGATACACAGCGCCGACGATGGCGGATCGTCACAGGAAATGCCAGAATTTAGCCGCGAAGTTGACCAGCGACAGCCAATAAGACAGCCAGGACAGCCATGGCCCGATTGACGTCGCAGAGGCCATGCCAGGAGTGCATAATGAGGAGAATTGAAGAGAGCGCGGTTGGTTTTTCCGCGTCTTTCACGGCGATTTGCGCGCTTACCGCTTCACGTGCACGTGTAATATTTGGCTTGGGTGTTCCTGGCAGTGTAATCTAAACGTCGCGCAGGTTTACTTGCGCTGCACGAACAGTGTTGCAGGGTCCCTTTAAATCAAAGCTGCGCGTACGAGTCACTCCGTGCACTCCCAAGCCTGCTAGCAGAACTTGCTGCCATTCGAGATGACCTGCAGGCGCTTGCATCGACTTTGACTACTGGGGACAAGCTGGAATTTTATACTGACTCAGGAGCAGCGATTCGGAATTTGTGTCGCGTTGCACGTTGTACAAGCCTAGCCGCACGCATTCACGAGATTATGGACACTTATCCAGTCCTCGTCCGCGTTTTGTGGATTCGCCGGGACATGCTTCCTGCCCACACAGCGGCGGATCGTGCCTGTCACAGTGACTTCCCACGGCCGCTACCACTTCTCCAAGTGTCTACCATAGAAGAACTTCTAGTAGAAAAGGAAACCCTCCGTCGCGCCACGCGTGCTTTAGTTCCACCGCGTGGAAGTGGCCTCCCCAGTGGGCTCGCTCGTTGGGAGGAGGTCGTGTTGCGGAGGCTTCGGGTCGGGGTGGCGTTATCTCCAGCAGTTACCCAGGCTTGGCCTGCCCGATGTCACGCGCCGTTGGCGGACACTTGCCCTTTCTGTGTGCTTCCTCCGTCAGAAGCTGACATTGAACATTTGCTGTAGACTTGCCCAGGCCTTCGAGGCACCCGAACTTAGCACCTCCGAGGCACAGGGCTCAATCCTGGCGGACCCCCAGATCTCAAGCGCTGGATATGGGGGCCCCAGAACCGGTCTCGTCTTGGATGTTTGCGCGTTACGGGTGCAGTGTTGTACATATGAGAACTTTTCTTGTGCCGTAAAGCGATCTTTCGCAAAAAAAAAAAAAAAAACTCAGTCTGAGTGAAATGATAGTCGACAAGCCTTCTCAAAAGCAATCGCCAAGAGTCTTTTTCGTATATGTGCTTCTCTGTGAATGTGAAACATTGCGATGAGCTTCTGAGTATACCAACACATTTTTTTTCGTCGATCCTTTCGGTGCTTGCGTTTTGCAGTGAAATTTTCGTTGTTCATACCTCGCGTGGCTTTTACCAGTGAGTTTCTTTTTCGGCTCACCCGTCAGGAAGTACACGTTGCCCAGGTCTCTGAGGTATAATTACTTACCCAATTAATTAATTAAATAATTAATTGCGAGGAACGGCAAACCGGTGGACCATTGGGGTAACGGAGTGGCTGCCAAAACGAATTTTGGCAGCAGACAACTGATTCGGGCAGCGTAGGATAGCAATAGCTGGAAGCCAATAGGAGAGGGCTTCATCCCGCAGTGAGCATAAATTAGGCTGCTGCTGCTGCTGCTGATAATGATGACGACGATAATGATAATGATACAAGAAGGTAATCATATAGTTATCTAAGCTTCGAAATTTCGCGTCACGAAACAAATACAGTTGAGACTTCCCGAAAGGGATCTCGACATATGCAGGAAGCTTATTACACGGCTAATTCCAATTCCGCTCTTCAAAATATTGTGTCACGTCCCTTGTGGTTTTTCAGCGTGTCTCCAAAGACTCATGCGAGGGCTATTTATATCGTATTCCAGCTTCAACTTGAGGCTTCGTGCCCAGCAACGACACGGGGAGAAAATAGAGAAGTTATTAGAGGATGAGCTATAAAAGAAAATAGATAAAAAAGATGAAGTAAATGGGTAGAGAAGAAAAGGGAGCGCAGGTCTACAGTAAGGAGATAAGGGAGAGGGATGACAAACTCTATATTGGGTCGGTCTGCCCCAAAGCGCAAGTCGCCTACTGAACGACGGCGACGGAGGACCACACGATAGAAGAAATTTAGGCGGAACACGTAGTATCGTTTGACGTCAGTGCCAGAATCCAATTGAGGGCAGGGTGCCCTGCGGAAATTGAAGCCACAACAAAAAGGAGAATGTTTTCGATGCGGACCCGACGGGGAGACGCTAGTTGAGGTCTCCAGATGGTTGCTACGTGCGATGGACCCTAATTTAACTTCGAGCGACGGTTTGTCTTGGTGACTGCATGAAGCAGCACCGACACGAGCCGGGAATAGTTGCTGGTACGCGACTCAGAACTTTCTCACGGATGAAGGGACGCTGTTGTGATTACGCTGTTACACGTTACACCAACGCGAAGACGCATGAATTTTCCCATATTTTAATACGGTCAACGTTGAGTTACTGTGTATGTGATTTATTCTAGCACTGAATTAAACGACGAGATACATGTCCAAAAATGCATGTGTCGCGCAATTTGCTCCTAAAGCCGCGATGTATAGCAGACACTGTGCCGGGGTATTATTTATAACGAATTTCTACGCTAGCCTTAAACGAAAGTGCAGAGCGTTGTCTGGCCAATCGCTTTTCTCTTGTCTGGGCCTGCCTTACGGTTCCTTCGAAACTTGAAGCTTCCTGTTTGCTGGAAGGCTTTGTCTATGTGGATCTTAAAACATGAAACAAATTAAGCGGGCCTCAAATTTTCCAGCGTTTCTCCTTTCGTGGGTGCAGATTTATAGCGGAGTCTTTCGTAAGTGAGAAATGTACACCATTCGAGGGATATGATCCACGTGTCACCCTTACTTTAAGGAGACTTCCACGGTTGGCGCTTTAATAGGACGAGGAAGTGAGCGGAGTTCGCCCAGAGTTAAATGATTAGTATTGTGGGCTGTGACCTAGGCTACGACCAGGAGAAAGACAGCTGGCACACGGGCGAAAAGGAAGAGAACTGGACACACGCGGGCGCTGAACCAACGGTGTATATAAACGAAATAAACACACATATACATGCGCAGTAGCCACAGTGTACTCTACCTGTTGATCAGCGGCGCACGCGTAGGAAGTTCGATTCTTTCTTTGACAGAACTATGGACTCTGGGCTCAGACAGGCTTGTCCCAGCCTATTTATCATTTCGGCCTTTATAATATCCCGTGTGGTACGGCCGGAGAATCTTTTAACAAACTCTGTTTTATCAAAGGGAGGCGCACATCCGCATGTGGAGAAGCGCTGCACTAAAAAAAAACCCATCGCGCACGTTTCTTTCGAGTGCGTAACTAACTTTGTTGGCATGCTCACTTAACCTGCCGTCTAAACATCTTCCGGTTCGCCCAACGTGAAATCTGTTACAGCAAAGTGGGATTTTGTACACAACCCCTTCTACACACTCAGCATATGCCCTCCTGTGCTTCGTGGCGCACTTTTTTCCCCCAACGACCTCTCGGTGTTGTGCAATCTGCACAGCTTCAAAAGCTTGTTCGGAGAAGGAAAGAGGACTATATCCCGTTTGAGCACTGGGCAACTTCTTCAAGTTGTGGGACAACCGGTGCATGTAGAGGATAACCGCAACCTAGCTCCTGCCTACTCTTCATCGGCTCTGCGCATGACTGGACCTTCGCACGAAGTCTCCCAAGCACCCGCTCGGCAACGGAGGCGACCACAGAAGCAGGCTAGCCAGCGCTCTGCAGGCGTTCCACCTGGCCGTAGACGCCAGCGGAGGTAAGGTGCGGAGAGAATTTTTCGAGGTAGTTCTTAAAGCACAGTTTTATAATAGTTTTAGTACCTTTTTAAAATTTGCGAATGCGGGGAGTTGTAAGGTAGAAGGTATTTTTTTTGTCACGCGGTTTATAGCACCAGCAGATACCGTCAGGGGTCGAAGTTAAATCGAATATCTAAATATTTTAATTGCCCCACCACCGGAAGTTCGTACGTTAGGTCCAGGGGATGCAGAGATTCTCAAAGAAAGTTCAGCATGTCCGCACACTCGGGCTCGAGGGCAGCAGGTTCGCATTTAACGACAATCAGGAAATCATCTGCGAATCTAAACACCCGCAAAACATTGCTTTCTTCTAACCTTGCCGAGAGGCTTCTGTTACAACATGACAAAAATAAATCGCTTAACACAGGAACTATACAAGAACCAATGCAAACTCCCTGCTTTTGAAGATGAGGTGCTCCCTCGAACTGTACAAACGTAGACTTTACGTAAAAACGCAGTTAAAAACAAACATGAACCGGTACACAACACGCATTCTGCATGAAAGGCGACGGGGTTGAACCTGTCAATGTTTTCCTTCACGCAGCAAAGCACAGCGTCATGGGGTAATCAGCAAAATAGGTGCTTGATGTCAACAGAGAAGGCCTGAAAGGAGCCGTTGTCACAAATAACGTTAACAAATTCTAAAATGTCGTCAGAGCTTCGCACTAGAAAGGGGTCGTAAGTGTTAAACAATTAAAATTGGTCTGCAGAAACTTTGCTTGGCATCGCTGCCATGTTCCCGATTCGGACACGATCGTTTAGAGGTACATTGACCTTGTGGGTCCTCGCACTGAAAATATGCTCAAGCGTTCCGTTTTGCTACTATCCATCGCCTTCAAAAAACCTGTAAGGTTTATTGTATTACGTAACTTTCTTGCCTTAGTGTTTAGTTTAATTTACCAGGGAAACATCAAGACATCGGCTCCCGAGTCACTGTCTCTAGTCCGAAATGTTACCCTTCTCGTCAGTGAGGAAGGTAATGAAGACTTTGTATCAGACGGCGTAGATGTACTCATTCGGTGTAAACCAGCTGCTCCTAAAGTTCCTGCGAAGCGTGTAGCTTAATTTTTCTTGGGCCATTCTTTGTGTGTTTTACCGGCAGAGAAAGAAGGGGGTTTTGGAGCGCTTCCTTCGGAGGCTTGCAAATCTAAAGCACGAGAGACAGTGTCGTCCGTGCTGGCTCCGTACTCTGATGTTTCCCTTGTAAAACTAAAAACTCAGGCAAAACAGTTGTGCAATACAGTAAACCTTGCAGGTGTTCTAAAGGCGGTGGGTAGCAGAAAAACTGAATTTTAAGTGCAGAGCACTTTATGGTATCGCCCTGTCGTCGTAGCTCGCTAACGGTCGACGTCAAGCGACTGCCAGAATCAGGCGGCACAGCGAGATAACGGACCCAAGTAGAGCCTGGTGTGCCGTCGTCAGGGGGTCACGCTGAGGCTTCGAAAACCACACGGTTTAAATAGTCATAACCGTTCGAACCTCGTGAACCGCTGGCTCTTGTCGTACATCTTCCAGTTGTTTAGCGCAAAGAAAACTGCAGGTACATATGAGGCAAAATCTGTGTATATAGCCTGCATCCCCCGCGTTCATTTAGTTAGGAACGCTCGTTGGGTTGGTTTTTTTAAGCGAAAAAAGCGGCCGCGCAAGAAAAAATGGCGCGTTCGACATGACGTAGAACAGCTCCAGCATACGAAATTAAAGCAAGCACAAAAAGAACAGAACTCTCGTTGGCGCAGTTTCAGGCAGGAGGCGCGCGAGCACTGCGAAGGCGGGAAATTTGAATTGCATATTCACCAAGAGAGGAGTGAGACAGGCCGGTGAAGAGCGTAATGGATGGTAGCAGTGAGCGGATAGCGGCGTCACCACCCATTATGGCGAATCCCTGCTCTGCACTTCCGCAAGCTTTCACATTGAGAGGAACGGCGTTATTTTTTTGCAAACCAATCTTAATTGTTTAACCCTTGACGACCGTTTTTTAGCACGAAGCTCTGACGACATTTTAGAATTTGCTAACGCTATTCTTGACAACGGTCCCAATCAGAAGCCGTTGTTCCTTTTATAGCGACTGCGCGAAAAAGAAAAAAAAAAAAAACCTTTTGTTCTATTTCAGACCCCGGTTACGGTGACACGAAAAGTATCTGTAGCAGCAATGTAGTAACGGCCTCGCAAAATACTGAAAATAAGAAGAAGCGAAATTCCCGCGCACGCGTAGAAACTAGCACAGAAAACACGCAGCGGGCGCTTGTGATTTCGGGTAAAAGGTAATTTATTGATTACAATGTCCACGTCTTTGATGACCACTTACCAGCCTAACTCGGAGAGAGAAATGTCGTTCGAATGAAGGTACAGATGACAGCCGTAAGGGCAGCAACCAAAAGCAGAGCGAGTAGGACTCCCCACTAACTGATTCGTCGTTCAATTTGCCGACTCTCAGTAAAGAGTGCGACCACACACAAAACGACCGCAGTACTGAAAGGCAGCTCTCACCACGGTCTGGCAACCGACAGACTCGTTCAATTATTTCGTAGCGAAACGTTCGGCGCTCGGCGTGCCTTTAATTTAAGTTTTTTATTATCAAAGCTGGCGGCTTTGAACTTTTCACTTTTTCTGACGATGGCTCTTCCACGAGGCTTTCGACGGGATGGTGTTTACAACTGTAGAAAGTGAACAGTCAGCCCTATTGACATTTTTTGAAGACGAGCGTCGGTGGCGACTTTTGCTTTGCGCAAGGTATTTGTTCCATAAGCCTCCATTTAAGGCTTAGAAAATGAAACTATTTCTGTCCAACAAGTCTAAACCGGTCGCAACAAAAAGGGCATCCGAACGTATTAGGAAGCCCGCAGAAAGAACGAGAGAAGCCTTTCCGTCGGGAAGCGTGACTTTGACAAACGCTCAGGGTTTTTCAGGGTGTCAATAAATAACTAGTGCCGGAGTCTGGCGTCGCAAATAGCTTTAAAGAGGAAGAATAAGAGAAGTTTTCAATGCCGTGCACGGAAGCCTCGCTTACTCAGTCCTCGCCCTCAAGCTCGCACCTTCAATGGCGTGTGGGCGTAAAGATTCGCAAAAGCACATTGGACACACCACCGGGAATCAATCAATCAATCAATCAATCAATCAATCAATCAATCAATCAATCAATCAATCAATCAATCAATCAATCAATCAATCAATCAATCAATCAATCAATCAATCAATCAATCAATCAATCAATCAATCAATCAATCAATAAAAAAGACACAACAGCAAACTTTACCAAAGTGCTTTGCTCGCCCCGCCGCATTGCTATTGTTCCATAGTCTCCTACGCTATTGAGTGCAACGTTGCCTACACTTATTCCTCGAAAGCTGCTTACCGGTTGCGGCACCTGACATGCCGCTGAATCGTTCAGAATAATGATGATCAAGATTTACTGATTAGTGTATTTAAGCGTCACACGTGTAGGTACGCTCGCTGGTACGCAGGTGGCTGTGCGTGTTGGTCAATACGTTCGCACGTGGGTCTTTAATCACCGTTGGGCACGAGGTCGGGGTGACGCCGCAGCTGCTTAAAGAGCAGGCGAGCGGTCTGTTTCTGTGCACCGTTCCTGCCGTCATGAAGGGCCTGAATAGAGCCGAAGCCTCTACACCGAGTGAGAGCAGCCTCTGCGCGTACACCTACAGCTTGGCTTTACAAGGCCAGCCGTGCCTTATTAAATGCAGAGCATTTCTTAGCCTCGCCTCTTCCTGCGTCGGACGGCGTCCACAGCTCCGCGTCTGTAGCAGGTGCGCCTCTCCTCCTTCCCTCCTCTCTCTCAACAGCAGCTGGCGCGCGCGTGCGTCCTAGTCAGCCCGTTCGCTCCGTCGCGGTCTCGGCGTAACAGGTACGTGATAGCAGCGCGGTGGGGCGTGGAAGGGCGCGCGCTGCTTGCGCATGCGCACCCTCCCACCGTACTGCTCTCCCTCTATTGCGCGCGCTGCAAATATAAAGCGGCTAGCGGTCGCTCGTGCTTCAGTCACTGCGTTGCTCCTTCCTTCCTTGGTTGACGCTCGCTCCACCCTAACGCGACTTTACTCTCCTCTCTCTACCCCAAACCAACACCAACGCAACTACGACCTAACTACCCACCCTAACGCGACTTTACGCGGCGTTAACGACCCCCAATGCTCTGCATTTACTCGTGTTCGCCTCGCGGGAAGGCGCGGGAATTTTTTTCCTTTGCGCCCCTCGCGCAGCGTGTCTGGTGACATTGATCACTATATTGTGAACATTTACGAAAACAAGCTGGAGCGGAAGAACTCGTTTCGTCATCTCCGGGAGCTAGGAGTGGCCCATGCTACTTCGGAGGACATAGTTTCTTCTAGGGGACACTAGAATTTACGAAAAGAGGGGTCTAGTCTCCTGCTGGGATTTCTGCAGTTCACAAGACTACACGATAAGTGGTGATTCTCCGTGTTTTTGATACGGTGGGCGGTCGCTTAGGCGGAGCAACTTCCCGCCGTTTTGCGCAAGGCTAAGTCCGCCCCATCAAACGAAGCATAACATTATACAACTGAAACACACAATATCTTTCTGACCTCATTTTCGCCGGTCTGTTTCTCGTCTGTGCTTACTTTGTTTTGTTTCACTGTGTTTACTATGTTGCGCCGTTGTGTTTCACGTTCCGTTGTTTTGTTGTCACTGTGTGTTGTTCCATTTGCTGGCTTCAGAAGCAGCGTGACGGTCATCAGCCATAAAAATTCAGCCAGAATATGGCAGCGCGCATTAGTACTGGCGCCCACATCGCGCTCTCGCTACCCACTTGACGGCCGAGGCAGATGCGAAGTATACGCACTCGAAAATTAATTGGACCTGGCGCTCGAGATTGTAAGCAATATGGTTACATGGTCAAGAACAATGTGGTTTTCCGGTACTCATTAGAAGCCCGGAGGCGGTTGTTCAATGTGAAAGTACCGCCCACAGCGCGTAAACCACGAGGCAAGGTTGCACAAAACTTAGAAATTCTCCTAACCCCTTATGACGGCTGCCGCATAGCATAAAAAATGTGGCGGAGAACAGCCTAGGCAGGCACATTAATACAGTGGACTCTAAGACGAACTCGGTGTTAAGACGAATTTCACGGTTAAGACGAACAACACTTTCGCTTTCTTGCAACGTGCACAGCGCAAGAAACGTCCGCTTAAGACAAATTTCTGATAATACGAATAAATATTCACGATAACCTCGAGTTCGTCTTAACGGGAGGTTCGTGCATATCATGCGCAATATAAATTGTAATCGCAATGACATACTGGCAGTTCCTCCTGCCATACGGCGTCTGCTATATGTAGTTTTGGTTAAGCAAGTTCTTGTGATAGCTCAAGCTTATTAAAAGTGTCATTACAAATTAAAGAAAGAACAACAACAACAAACAAACAAGATAACTGCGCCGACAAACAATTGATGATGATGATGGTTGCATTGTAATGGCGCAAGGTCAACTAGGGCAAAGAGCGCCAAGAACAGATGGTTAGCTAGCATAGATTAAAAAGTGCATACTAAAATTGATCAGCAACAGGGCAAAAAGAAATAAAGACAACGGAGATGGCTGGTGTAGAGGGCTAGGTTGTAGTTATGCGTGATACGAAATGAGATTAAGAAATTTACCTTTTTATAAATACTTAAAAACGCGTTTGCCAGAAAACATTGGTTCACAGCCTAAGAAGTGCGATGGGTGGAGCGGGATTTGTCGCCTGTAGATTTATGGAAAGTGCTAGCGTCGTTTGGTGTGGAGTGCCTTGCATGTGATTAGTATGTGAACTACGGATAGGCCCTCTCCACGCCTGCCGAACAGGAATCTCGAAGACTCAGTGAGCAAGTGTGAATGTGTTACGTAAGTGTGGCCTATCCGTAGCCTAGCTGAGGCTACTTCCGTGTGTCTGCCTTGTTTGTCTGCTATGTATCTACCAAAGTGTGGCTTTATAGTGTAGAGTTTATTCTCTGTTTGTGTGTCCCATGTTTCCTGCCAAGATTTACGCAAAGTTGTTCATACTTTTAGGTCGAGGTAGGGAACACACGGTACATCTACGCTGCTGCAGAGAGCAGCCGCAGCGGCACTCTGGTCAGCAATTTCGTCGACTAACAATTGACTCCTCTTTGAAACCGGCCCTTCGCTTACAACCGTTTTCTTTCGATGCGCAGGTGTAACCATGATGCAACCATCCTAACAATACTCTTTAGGGAGTAAAATCAGCTTGTGAACCTGGAACTTTATTTCGACCGCACCTTACATTTCGTTCTATCATTTACAAGTACGATATGAAATAGGGAAGAGTTCACCTATTAGCGCGTCATACTCGCACCTCAACCGTTTGCTTGGATACGGTTTCTCCCATTCCGACACAACCCTTATTTGTCATCCTCGACTCGAGGCAGCATTCACAAATGCCCATTCCTACTTGAATAGAGCGGAGGAAAGCGTTGGGTGCAAAGGCCGAGTAACGCTGGAGAGAATACGACGTCTTTACTCGAGTGCTTCCATTGTTAAGCGAACGTTGCGCGACCATCGTGCGACGAGGCGCAAAACGACAGCGCAGTTGTTGTGGTAATTACACGATAACACGAGAATGCGGCGGCTTGCTCAATGGGCCGCTTAGGCCGGTTAGGCAAGCGGCCGATCTATTTTCCAAGGCGGATGCAAATACATGCTAAGCCGCTCACGTTTGTTGGCTGGATTCAAGACCGCTCCTGGAAAACAACATGCTCGCTCGAAATATTAACCGCGTGCTAACAAACCGCTGTTGCCGTACCACGCAGCGCACTTCAAACTAGTGAAATGGTTAAAAGCGCGCCTCGCGAACGCTCCTGGAGTTTCAACGACGAGGTAAAAAGGCTGTGAGCTGCTGTGAGCTGTGAGCTGCATATACGAGACTCTGTGCCGCAAGAAACTATTCGAAAATTCGAAGCCAAAACGACTGCGAAGTGATGAGGTACACGAGAAGCAACACCAGAAATCAGAAAAGAGCGCCCTGCCGCATGACGAGTGGACATGTGTGTGGCTCTTTCCGCAACCGTACAAATTGTTAAGACTGTGCACAGCAAGAAGCGCCACCACCAAGCCACCACCAAAATGCGTCATGTGTCATCAAGCGGAATGACCAGCGAAATCATGATGTATATCTCAAAGACAGACAATGAGTGTCGACCTCGCCATATGTTAACGAGAAGCTACGACTGAGAAGACACGCGCGCGCATGAACGCCCGCTTGCAGCCATGAGCCTTGTATGATCAGTGCTATCACCTGTCATCATATTATACTTTCTTGCCCATTCCGCTGCGAAAAAAATGAAGCATGTTTAAAGAAAACAGTTCGCGCTGAAGTTGTTTTGATCCAGAGTTCATGGAGTTACAAATTATTATCATCACCATCTCCATCATCATCATCATCATGATCATAATAATAATAATAATTTTCATCATAATCATACCTACGCCCACTGCAGGGCAAAGGCCTCTTCCATGGATCTCCAGTTATCCCGGTCCTGTGCTAACTGCGACCAATTTAATCCCGCAGCGGTGGCATAGAGGTAGAGCATCCGCCTCGCGTGCAGAAGGACCGTGGTTCGAATCCCGGTGCCACCCAATTCCCACAGGACCAAAAACAAAAACAAAATCCGCGTGTTGATTAAATTGCAGAATGAGGTTTGGGGTGCGGCCTGATCCCGGCGACCATTGCCGGTAACGCACTCTTTCACCAGAGCAGGATTGGACAACCTCCCATGAATACGCCAATTAACCTTTAGAGTTACAAATCGTAGCCGTATAAATCGTAGCCTGCTCTTACACGGTGGTTCGCAGGCCTGTTCTTCTGCACGGAATACGGAGCTGCGCATCGTTCGCCTCGGCCAGACAGCCAAGTGCGCAGGCCTTCGAGGCTCTGAATTCTTAATGACGCCCCGCATTCCTGCCAGAGCTGTCCTTGCGCAAGCGCCAAGTCTGGATCCAGAGATGCGAAACAGCGTGGTAAAAGATTCGCGCGAGTCAAAGACGGAGGAAGGGAGAGCTCGAGCACGGATTGCCGGGAGGGTCGATGAACTAAAGCGTGCCCCGTCGCGCGCACACCAACTGCTTTCTCATTCCACGTGCCTTCGCTTTTTCTCATTCGTGGCCGAAGATTCTACGAAGACAAGATTGTTTATTTAAGAAGCCGAGGCGAACGCCTTCTCGAAATCCGACTTACAAGCTCGACGTGCAATTCGTCCTGCACGGTAGGGCAGTTTTAAGTACTCACCTCTGTTTTTGTAGATCGTGAAACGCTCTTCCAGTTCGCCCAGAACAGAGGGCCACCTGGCGAACACGAGCCGATCTCAAACGGCTTCGCTTCATGAGTGAGACTAACGTGACTAAAAACACAGATTCCACTTTTTGTGCGTGCCTTTGCCGACAGTAATTTAGCCATGGCGAATCTATAAGCATCGATAAATGGACCTGCATTTATCCCGCTCAAACAGACCTCCCACAAAAACGTAGTGGAGAGTGTATGTCTCCGACCAACTCGACCAATTTCTGCCGCAAACACTGAAGTGACTTTCAAGTGATTGCCTATCAGCCTATACGTCTGAAAAACCATAGCAGATCTTCAAAAAAGGCCCATCTCCCCGCGAGGGGGACTCGAGTAAATGCGTCGCATGGGGGGTGGGTGTATTGCGTTAACGTTTAGTGTTTGGGGAGTTGGTGGCAGTGAATGCGTTGTATCAGCAACTTCTTGACGTAGTTTGAATGAGTCAAGGATATAAGGCGCGTTCGTAGCCTTTGATTCTGTGTCGGTTTTGTGGCGCAGTGGGAAGAGCACCATGTACCTCGCGTTCCGCCCACAGGTAGTGAATGCGTTGTATCAGCAGCTTCTTGACGTAGTTTGAATGAGTCAAGGATATAAGGCGCGTTCGTAGCCTTTCATTCTGTGTCGGCTTTGTGGCGCAGTGGGTAGAGCACCATGTACCTTGCGTTCCCGCCCGCAGGGTCGTGGGATCGAAACCAGGCGCCGGTAAGTATTATTTTCTTATATAGTGTACGGGGAGGGGTGCGGACCTGTTGTTGAGAGCGAGGAGGGTATCGTGATGCGGGAGAGGAGGAGTAGGGGAGAGGGCGCACCTGCGCGCTGAGCTGTTGCGGACGGACGGCGGACGCTACATGTGAGTTAAAGAAATGCTCTGTATTTAAAATATTGCACCCCTCCGTCTAACGACGGCGCGGTAGATTAACGCGAAGCTTTTTTGCGATGGAATCTTTGGTTGGCCGGTCCCACAATGCAGTATGTGCTACTGTGGAGGTGCGTACCACTTTTCTAGAACACCCACAGGTACTCTTGCGGGTGTGCGCTGAATCGGCCTAACGTTTGAGTTCGGGGTGCACGGCGGGAATCGGCACCTGATCTGCTTAGCATTCAATGAGCAATTTTTTGAATGGGTACCGGTTTGAGGAGTCACACCTTAAAATGTGACGTTAGGCCTAACGTCCTAAACCTTAAAATTGGAACTTAGGCCTAACGTCTTGTGGCTAACAGCCTTACGGCTCGCCGAGCAACGCATTCTTCTGGTGACGGGTTCATTGCTTGTCAATGGAAGCGTTTAGGCTCGTTGGTTCATACTTCGTACAAAAACAGCGCTCCAGACGGGACACGGGTTCTTGTCTGAGTCTTCGAAATCACTTCGACCATGTCGAAATGCAGCAATCCGGAAAACGCCGGCTTCATAACGCAAGAGACCAGGGTTCGATTCCGGCCACGAGAAGCGTTTTTTTTTCTCTCACTTCACCCACCATCATTCTTCGTCATCGTCAGAGAAACTCGGCTTTCCTGCAGGGCGTATTGCCGTACAACGGCATCAGTGAGGGCACCAAAGCTTCGCTTTAAAATTCGACACCAAAAGGGAGCGAATCGAGTGGTAATGCATTTTGTTTCGAATAAAGGTTTAGCGGCAGCGCGTTTCGAGCGCACCTGCATTGACGCGAGGGTGTGTCCTGCTCGAATCGAGCGCCTCAACGACGAAGTGCGGGCGGAGCTCCCATCCCGGGCCAGAGAAGATAGCCGCACCAATTCAACGATTCGGCCTTCCCCTGTAGATGCCCGTGTCCCTTTCGTTCGGGGCCACATCCCTGGGCTCTTGTCACAAAGGGCTGGTTGCGGCCATTCACGCGCATATTTCGGTGACCAGACGCCTGTCCTGTTAACCCGTTCAAAAATGGGGCTTTCGCCCATCCTCATAAATATTACACAAATCTCCGATTATTCTCCAGTTATATTATCTACTCTGTAGCCACTTCCCCAATAAATTCTACAGGCCGACTTTATAGTGCTGTGAGGTGGCCGTGTTAGCCCCAAAAAGCCACCCCGTTTCTTGGCCAATCCACCACGTGGGTATGTGCCAACAGTTAAGGATCAACAACAACAACAGCAGCAACAATAACAGTTGTTTGAAGTCTTGACACCGCCGTCCGAAAATACTTTCCCGCCAAATTCCGCTTCAGGGGTACGATACGACGGTCGCTGGTACCTGGTTTACAAATAAACGTAAGCGACCACACAAAAAACTCCACTTTTACATCAACGTTACTCAAAAAATGAATACGTGCAGTCGCAATAAAATACTCGTAGGCCGCGCTAGCAAGCACGAAGTGATGGGTTCGATTTCCGGCGATGGCGGTGGTTGTTCCGATGGAGGGGAAAAACCAGAACAGACGAGCGTCGAAATTTCAGAGCAGGTTATGGATCCGCAAATGTTATCAATCCGGAGCAGGGCATCATACATCATATTCTATGACGACATTTTGGGTGCAGAGTGAACTTCTACAGCCTACAAAGTAAGGAAGGGACAGTTAGGAGTTGATGGGAGCGTCTTTCGTTTTGCAGAAGACAACGCTGGGGATAATTACAGCGAATGCGGATTCAGAAAGGCAATCCCGAAATGTGTTATGAACGAAATTTGCTATGATTTGTAGAAAATTTCGACGGTTTGCTCCGACTTGCTTAGTTTCGCGATGATTCTCACGGACTTGTTAAACCTCTGCCCGGGCTTGGCACGTCATACTTTAGCTACACAGTTCCAGCAGATGACTGTCACTCAGGGGTGCTTGGACATCCCGCAGCAAGGAAGGGGATTTCCGCGCGGCTACATCCAAAGCTGCATCGTGTGCAAGACCGGGTCTTAAAGTACGTGAGTTCCACAAGAAATATACGACAAACCCGCCCTCAGCTAAAGAAAGAAGATCTTGCGTAAGAGCAGTGGGAAAGCCAGCGCTGCCGAAGATTAGCAGACTCATCCACTTACTTAAATTTCACAACCGACGAAGTCCGATCCGGCGGCGAAGTAGCGTGTCAAAACAGATTAGTGTCACTTCAAAAAGATATTCGGTGTGCCCGTCCAATAACACAGCTCTCAGGAAAGGTCGGAGAATTCCAAGTTTTAGGTGAGGGAAATCGCGTTTACCGAATTACTGCCGAAAATCATCGCGTGCGTTGTGGACAGGGTCCTATCTGATAAGCCGAGACTTTGACAGCCTGATTTACGGCGCTAGTTGTGGTGACGGGGATCGAATCACAGTGTGTCGCGGCTCTTACGCAAGGAATAGATTGGTAATAAGCGGTCAGGCTGCAAACAAAACAGTGGCTACGAGAAGCGAACCCTCGTTACTTTTATGGAACTTTTTTAAGGTCCCGGCTGCCACGCGGGGGGAGCAGATAATCCCGGCTTTTAACGAAGCGTTGATTATACTTAAGTCAGTCCCCAGGATTTCGTCAAAACTGTGGTTTACAGTACGGGCTATCAAACTGTTTAGCTAATGGCGCCGGTGGAAGTGTTCACGCATGCCAACACTTTTTTGGCGCAAAAGAAGAAACAAGGAAACAGGGGCACACCAGAGGCAAAACGCTCGTGCCGTATAATGGTTCCCAACGATGTGAGCTACACGTTAAATAGCAAGCTACAGTGGCTTACTGAGATATCTGGTTTAATTTGTTAGAGCGACCGCCAGATGACTGTATCGACAAGCTCGACATTGCAAAATGTGCCGCCCGCGACACCGGTGAAGCTGGTAACGCACCCGCCGCGTAGAACTGTGCAGAGTTAGTTGGCGCCGCTGTTGAAATTTCGAAAACTGCTACATTCAGACAAAAAAAAAAAAATTCCTTAAAGCGCGCCGCACAAACCGAGGCCGAGAAAATAAGGCCAGGAAGAAAATTCACCGACTACCGTTTCACCTAGAAATGAGTTCGACGCAAGAGTATAGCTTCAATAACACCCTCAGGAATGCCGCTGCGAAAGTCGGTCGGCCTAGGCAATAAAATCGGGAAAAAAAGTCGTACCTCCCGTTCTAATTCAGCTATTCGCAAACACTTTCTAGAAACCGTTTCCGGTGGAAATGCTCAGTAAACATTAACCACACTATCTTACAAGTTTCCTTGGATAACAGTTGTTTATTTTTCGAGCTTAACGCCGACGTACTCCACGCGTGCTGGCTAAGCGCACGTGGACTCACGAGAACCGCGGAATAAAGCGACCAGTGGTGGTCGTACCAGACTAGCACGAATGGTTAAGAGAGGTTCTATTAGTGATGCCTCACTGCTGCTACTGTTTAACGTGATTAAGCTAATACAGGCCTCGTGTCCCTCCAGAACCACGCGGATGGAGTTCTCTTTGGATTCAGTGTAGTCGTTTTATTTTGTTTCGCCGAAGTCGGGTCACGTTTTTGAATCAATTAGGTCGTTTTACATTAGGAAGCTGCAGTACATCTCCAAGACGAAGCTGCGGAAAAGTTCCTTAGATAACATGCAAGTGGAGGAACACTGTTTATGAACAATATAACGGTGTTCACAAGTTCTCTAAAGACTCGAGCAAAAGACGATAACCAACCTTTGCGGTTACGCTACAGCACGAAAAATGCATCAGGTTAAGGGTCTGTTTAGGGCTAGACGCAGAGAATCGGCCAAGAGTATGCGCGCAAACTCAACTATTTGTTCTGTGCCTGGCACACCTACCAAGACGTCGTCACTACTAAAGACCCCGTTTATGAACCTACAGCAATCAGCGCCAACACCGAAAGATTTAACACACTTTCTAAACGAAATGCAGGAAATGCGGAGGCCTTAGGGTAACTTCTTTGCCACTCCCGTCACCTGCCAGGGATTTGATTGTTTTTTTTTGATTGATTGATTGATGCTACCAGGACTTTGATTGATTGATTGATTGATTGATTGATTGATAGTGGCATCCCATTTTTAACGGGGTAATGTCGTATCTTACCAAAAGAACTAATGCATGTCTGGTTTATACTCTTCGTTTAATTATATGACTGCTCTTAGGGCACGCACAAAATACTTTTTTTTTCCTGTTACAGGTGGTAACTGCCCTAGGCAATATTCCCCTCTCTGCTTTTCGTCCACCAGCATTCTAATCTTCTTTTCGTCGCTTCGACTGCCTTGCAAGTTAACTTCCTCTGTGCTAACCTTAAATCCTAGGGCTTCTGGAAGCCGAATATTTCCCTCATGTAGATTTGGATGAATACGCTCACATTCCAACACTATGTGCCGCATAGTTTGTTTCTTTTCCGCAGACCACGCATACCCCATCATTTTCTGTGTACTTCCCCCACAAAGCTCTTGGTTCTCAAGCAACCTGCCCTAGTTACAAAAAGCAAAGCACTGCCCTGGGAATTATCGTAGAAATTTTCCTTTCTGATGTCCAATTTCTCTGTCCTGTACATCTCTAACGACGTTTTAGCTACCTTTTTTCTCTGCATTTATTTGTTTCTATCTGCCCTGCTTCTTTTTTAATTACATTTCCTGTCTTTGATTCTCCACTGTTCTTTCCGTATTTCATCGTCAGCCTTCTATATATATAGTCTTCCTTAGCAACTGCCTGTTCACACTTTACATCTATAGGTACCTAAAAACTTTAGCTGTCCACATACGACGATACATTGATCTCAACCTCCTCTCAAAACATATTTTACTGCGAGCTTCTCGAACTACAAACGAGGCTCAGCCCATATGTCCTTGCACTGCTTCGTTAGTTGCTTTACCATGCGCTCCTAAGGCCAAACGGCCTGCCATTTTCTGGTTCCCTTCAAGGCATGATAGAGCGTCTGATTTTAAGCAGAGTACTGCATTCGCAAGTGTGAGTCCCGGATTCATTAGTCCTTTCCGCATTCCTCTCACTACTTCATATTTGTTATACCCACACAGTGCTCTATGCTTCCTCACAGCTGCGTTTCGCGTTCCTTTATTCTTCAGTTGCTCCTCGTCGGTTCGTAAGGCGTACTGACACGAAATTGTTATGTTCCGTTTTTTTCGCGGCTATAGGTGCGTACGAGCCCACTAATCATAAAATGGCACATTAGATTGTCGAATGCAGAGCAAATAATTACTTACAGCTCCGTTTATTCGTGTCACTTTCGGTTTAGGTGAAGCGAACACCGAGGCAGCCGCCATGACAGGTAGGCGCATTTGGCGTCACTGTTCCCGTCGCACCACAGCAGATGCCGGCCTGGGCGCTTGCGCTTGCGCCAGAACGGCTCGACCGGCCGTAGTCGCACGTGACGTCAGTTACAAAAGCTGTGACGTCATACACAAGGCGGAAGAGCGCTCGCAACAGCACCGCGGCCGCCTTGATACGTAACGGGAGCCCTGACGTCGGCCGTTTGGGTCGAAGCGCAGATGCCGTCAAGAGCTTGCTCGATGGCGCGGATGAGCTTTCTCGTGCGCGCGAGGATAAAAATTGATTTGAAATATGTCCTACTGAACGGTGACGGTTTAAACTTCGTAGCGGGTATCTTCATATACAAAGGAAGCTTGTTACATTGTTATCTGAGCTTTGAAATTTCGTGTCAGTACCCCTTTAAGTTGTTGTCCCCTTCGTTTATAAACACGTCCATATATTTATATTCCTTCACTCTCGGTAATTCGCCATGCAGGATTGACACTACGTCAGCGCTAGTGTCGTTGGAAACCACTATTCGCGATTTGTCAGAGCAAAAATTCAACCCGACGCCTGTGGCTCCCTGACCCCTAATATTTATTAGACTGCATATTGCTCTGGTTGTCAGCTAAAAAAAAAACAATGTTGCTTCCGTATAGCATTCCCGGAATACGCTGCTGCGCCACTTCGCCTTGCCACATACGCGTTAGGTTGAACCCTAATTGACTTTCTTCCAGTTTCTTTTCTAACCCTGACATGTAAAGCATAAACAGTATTTTGCTCAAGGGGCACCCCTGTTTCAGTCCTCGATGGATGTTGACCTTCTGTGCGCATTTATGCCCTTCCCATGTCAGGTGCACTATATTATCTTAAGCACTGCATTAATAAGCTGCAGCTGCTCTTATAGATTGCCAAAAAAAAACTGTATTAACTCGTTATCTAAGCCCCGAGTTTCAGCACCCTCAGCAGCTGCTCTCTGCTAACGTTGTCATATGCCCCTTTAGTGTCCCAGAACGTAATCCATGAGTCTATTCTGAGCTTTCGCAATTTCAATGCTCTGTGTTATCGCGAGCAAATTATCATCCAAGCGCCCGTCTTGTCTAAATCCATTCTGCAGTTCCCCAAGGATTTCATTTTCTTCCATCCATGCTTGAATTTTTGATTTTATCGCCTGCAATGCGAATCTATACGCCACTGACATTACTGCGAGTGGTCTGTGTGGATCAATACTGCCTTTGTTGCCGCTGCCTTTATTACTAAAATCATCCTACTTTCTAGCTAATCCTCCGGTATTTTCTTGGTTTGTATCACCTTATATATTGTCCTCATAAACGATGCCTTACTTTTCGGCCCAAGCAAATTTATCAGCTGCGTTGGTATTCCGTCCAGTCGCACACGTGTAGCTCCACTTGCCCAAATTTTAGAAACACAAAAAGAGACACCGAACGTCCTCATTTACAAGCGCAGCACACCGCAATCCCACGGGCTAAGGGGCAGCCCAGCAAGTAATGATGTCTGCGACACAAACTGACCGCCCACACAAGACACAGCTAAAGCCGCTCGGTCGTCTTCCTCCTCCTGGCTTCTCCCGTGAGGATGCCAGCCTAATGCTAGCCTCAGTCGACCTACTTCTTCCCAAAGTCCTCCACCTCCGCTTCCTATTCCCTGAGCTGCCTCTCTCCCCTTTGCGTAACTGGGAGCAGGTTCGACAGCCATTAATTAAACCGTTAAGTGGAAGGCCGCATCACCGGCGCGCCGAATTCGGAGCGAACCGACTGCACTTCCCTCAAGTCGCAAACAGCCGATTTCCCGGAAACGGCCGCGCGTTCCCTGACAGCCACCCTTTCTCTCTCGCTCTGTCTCCTCGTAGAGACGAGTGCAAATCACTACCGGGATTCCACGCGAGATTTCTCAGGACAGCGTGTTAGATAGGCCTGGTGCGCCCTGGTCGTCGACTTCTCACCACTGCTGTCCGAGAGCTCTCAAAGCTTGATCCTTTTTTACGGGCCAAGTTGGGCCGACTGGACCTAAAAGGACTGTTTTTTTTAATTTTGGGAACATTCAGGAGTGCGGTTTAACTTCGCCGGGAAAGAGTTTGTAAAGTCAGCGTGGGAAGACTCGTCCTCGGGGTAACTGCGCTTTTCCGGTTCAGAAGCTTAGCGTTCCCGTTTGTCGGGGAGAAATTCGGCCGTCTGCGACACAGCGGGGTGGACTGCAGTTGGCCGCATTTCTCGGTGTACAGCGGGATACCTTTTCGAATGCGGCTAAGCGCTGCTATGGGCGGTGATTCGCCGGCTGAGACCAACAGCATGTCAGCTTGTCTTCAGCGCTAGCTGTTTTATAACTGTGCCTGCATAATGCACCGCATTAAGTGATAAGGAGAATGTATAGGGGCAGCTTTACAATCCAGCAGTGAGCGGATATCGGCTCTGCAGCCCGTTATGGCGAATAACTGCTCTGCACTTCGGACAAATTCAGCTTTAATTTTTTGCTCTTTAAAGCAGCCGCCATTTTGTTGCAATGGACAACAACTACAACAAGGACGGTTTTGCGAATATTTTGTACTCATGGTATTTTCCTTTAACAAAAACGCCATTTGTACTCTCCACGCTGGGTGAAGTCCTATAAAAGGAGAACACTTTTCTTGTTCCTTCACGTGTTAACCGAGATGGTAACTGTTCTCAATCGTGTGTGGCGGTTAGTTAAAGGAGATTCCAGCGGAGGAGGTGTTAGGCCTAACTGGCTGAAATGTCACCTCTCATAATAGATAAGTTTTTCTTCCTGAGGCGGGCGCGTTCTGCGGATTAGACTTGAAAATGTACCTCACAATGTGCATATTTGCATATTCACTGTCTGGACGGTTAAAGTAACTGCTGAACAAGTCATCTATGACGGCTGCTGTTGACGTCCCATCTCTTTGCCTGGAAGTGGCGTATGAACACTCGTGTGCATGAATAAAAAATATATCTTTCAGCTTCACGAAACATCAAACGTCACACCATCGGCGGATCATAGCTTATTCGTGCAATAAAGCACGACAAATGCTAAACACGCCCTTAATATACTTCAGACCAAACATGTCGAGTGTGTATCTCTGTACTGACCGTTGTTTACGCTTGAACCTCCTGGTGCGACAGGAAAATAAAAATGGAATAATCCGTATGTTCTCCAGGAACAGTGAGAAGAATATCCGGGCGTCTTGAAACACGCAGGGTGCGGTATAATGCAAGGATTTGGTTTATTGATCGTGCCTGCACCGCCATCTAGTGACGAAACACCACGTCTTCGCGTCTGCCATTTCGGGCTGTTAATAAAACATTTTCTTCTCAGCCCAGACGGCGAGGGCTGCTGTCGACCACCTGAGTACTACGTCTGCTGCCGTCATTTTGCGCACTGTCTCCTTCGCAGACAGCGACCACATTTTGCGAAAAACGAGACACGACTGCTTTGAGTGCACGCCCACGTGAAAAGCTGTTATGACGTCAATTTGAATTGAGGTTAGCCAGCGACACGTCGTTGACAAAACTCGTAATAAAGTACATAATGTTAGAATCATAATTTGACACCCGTATTGCTAGTGCAAGTAAAAATGGCCAGACGGATATGCCCCCACTGATTCTATTTACTGGGCGTGACCGTTACCGCTACATTTACCGCTACAGCAGTAACGGTAATGCCCATAAAGGATTACTATAGTTCATTTTGCAAGTAGCCTGCAGAATAATGGGTGCTTTATGAATAATCCGCCCGTATCAGCGCGTATAACCCACCATAACATCATACAGTGACAGGCTGACGAAAAGCGACCATCGGCGTCAGGGCCTGCAACCTTTAGTACTGAAGAGTACGTTATACTAAGGGTTGTTCGTTTTCGGGTTTTATTTTTTTACACGACAGTGGTTTATGCCGCGACACCCCAAGATTTCACTGACGTCATATCCGTCACGGAAATGACGCCAGCACACCTTTGCTGAAGCGACCCGCCAGCAGGACGTCGCTCGCCAAGCACACCCAAACACAGCCGCCGACTCGCAAATCGTGCTAAGCTGCAGATTTCGCTGCACATTTTGCTTTCGTGTTTTACGGATTCCTATGGCAGAGGAATCAACCACAGTTTTTTTTTTTTGACAGAACACCATAACTCCCGCTCAGAAAGTTTTCGCTTTAAAAGTTAAAGGTTGAGTGAGTATCGTTTGGAGCCCTCTATTCAGCACGGCTCTCTGTTTTTCATCCAGTGGCGCAAGTTCGCCAACGCCACAACGCTCACCTTCTTCCGAAACTCGGCGGGGATGCCGTCTGGTAGTCGGACCACGATCTTGGTGGCGTCCATCCACTGCGCGAAGCCGGACTCGCCACGGCCGGGCTCCAGGCTGAAACGCATCCGTGTATCCACGCCTGCGTCGAGAGGAAAGAAAGAAAGAAAGAAACGTCAGGCACCACCACTAGCCGCAAGAAAAAAATCCAAAACTTTCCGCATTTGATATGCGAAAAAGCAAGAACTAAAAGAAATGGCGCCGCTTGCGATAGTGGCGCAAGGCTGGAGAAACAACAGAACTGGTGGCTTCTCTCCCTTCGCCGGAGACTGGCTGTTGCACCTAACATGAATTTCCGAACTTGTCGAAAGTTCTCCATGACTGGCAGGCGCGGGTCTTTTTGTCCGCAAGCTTTCACATCTCTCTCAAAGTGGACCGCGTTAGCACGCCCTAGAACACGCGGCAACCGCCTTCGCGAACTCGGCTTCTGTAGCGCGAACTCGGCGTCGGTGCTCTCTGGAGACGTGGGGCCGCTCCGGCCCCCAGCTTCAAAAGGAACTCGTGACTCGAGCGGCTGAAGTCGTCGCGACACTGAAGGTCGCGCCCACCGCGCCATAATCCTTTATGTCAATAAAGGTTATTTCTCTCTCTCTCTCTCTCTCTCTCTCTCTCTCTCTCTCTCAGGAGCGAACACACGTGAACTGACGACGAGAACAGCACGTGAGAGGGCACGCCAGGAATGCTGGGCAGAGTGTTCTCAAATGTCGAGCTGGCCGACACCGGGCGCTCCTCACCAGGCGCGCGTTCACGTGCGATCGGTATTTTTATTGGTATTTTTGCGAGCTCCTCACGTGGTGCACGCCCATGCGCAAGCCTGGACGATGAAGGGGCGCCCCTCACGAGGCACACGTGAGCGATCATGGTAACGCTTGACGGCTGAACTAAAAGCTTAAACAGCTCTGTTAAAATTTCTTGGGATGCTTCAATCTTCTTACGTGTTTCGACGGCGAAAGCCCGGGATAATTTTGTGACGGGTATCTCTTATACACATGTCCCCACGTCGATACAGTGGCCACGCTATTTTTTAATGCTCATATTTCACTCTAATGCATCTTAATTCACCCCGATTCATCTTAGTCCGTCATAGTCTCTCCTTACCAATCATTACTAATGATCGCTAAGCAATCATCAATAAACTTTGGCAAATATCGACAATCTCTAATACAAGGCCAGCATGATATTGTTCGCTTTTGAACTTCATTGGGTTCACTCAAGGGTCAAACGAGGTCATTCCAGGTCAACATCCCAATGGGAGTTTAGCCTCAATAATTTGGGCCAAATTCCCGGTGTGTCGTCGGGACCGACAAATGGGTGACACTGAACAGCCATCGCATTTCGAACTACAATTTTGGCGCCATTTTAGATAACGTGAGGCAGAAGGGGTAAGGTGACGGAGGAAGCGCTCGCATCCTCCGTAGAGATGCCCTAGAAATGCGCGTAACACACGCCGTACACGGTTTCCTCGCCCCCTGTTTAGCTTACCCCTTTCCCGAACCTGCTCCCAGATGCATGGCGGCGACAGCAAACCTCCCAAGCCAAACACACGCTGAACACGCTCGCCACGTGCGTTTATCGATTCCTCAAGCGCGTTCCCACGTAGAGGTGGACAAAATCCTGCACTCAATCTCAGAAACTGGTTGCAGCCCGGTGAAAGGTAATATATGAGCTTTAAACTAATTAGGGCAACTAGTGCTTGTCTCTTGAACAATTGCGACGCGCCGTTAGGTCCGCTATGCCGTGTATTCGTAATCGCTTACCAAGTGCTCTAACCGCAGGGGCTGCCCCATATGTCTTCATTAAAAGTGCAGCCGGGGCGGATTTCTCGAAAGATATCATCCAGTCACTACGAAAACGGTGCCTTGGGCGGGAGCTGATGGTGCGAGCATATGCAGTGCACAGCTAAATTTTGTGTTGGACTCTTGATAAAAACACGTACTATTGATGTCTTCGTTTTGTGCGAGCAGTCACTAGTCTGCCCGTACCCCATCTCGCCCTCCCCCTCCCCCCTCCCCCCCCCCCCCCCCCCCCCCAAAAAAAAAAAGGTTACCGAAAAGCGAGAGAGATGAAAACGGTGATAACCGGAAATGGAAGGAGAAAAAGTGAAGCGCGCGTTTAAGTGATATACTGCTATGGTTTCGGCATTTATTTCGAACATTTTTCCAACCTGAAAGGTCCATTTTGAAGAAAATTCCATAGACGACGACGGCGCAAATTTGAGTCTCTCTCGGGCCGAGTGCTGGGACAGGTCGTTGCCAGAAAACGTACGCGGTGTTCCGTCCAGCTTGTAAAGCTGTGCACCGAAAAAAGAACGGCAAAAAATAGCGCTTCCACTAGTTTGCAAGGCGTGTGAATTCAGCAAGCTCCGAGAGAGTTCCACTTCCCGGTTTATTCAAAAGAAGCCCGCGCCGACGACGCGAAGGCACTTTCCCCTGTAAAGCGTGTTTTGCCACTGAAAGAGTCGTTTGCAGGAAAAGCCATTCACGGTCGGCGGTGGCCGTGAATACAAAAAGAGGGCGTCCGTCGACGGGAAGCGCAATGAAAAGATTGGAATAACTCTAGGTGGTGGCCGCTGGCTTCTCACACTGTGAGTACATATATAATTTTTTCGTAATGAAAAAAAAAATATTTTTAGTTGCCCTCGGCATTTTGCCGTCACATACAACGGTATTGAAAGCGCCCTGAATTTTCCTGGAAGGATTCACCTAATGTAAAACGGCGTAGGTTCCAGTCTCTCTTTGAGTTGAGAGTACGCTTCCAAGCACGTACTACTCGGCTTCTGTTTGTGATTTCAGTTTGAAAGTTGCCGGTGAAGCCCAATTCGGAGCAGACTTCAAAGCCCGTTGTCGTTCTAATTCCGAAAATTAGTCGCCTATATAAAACTTCGACCAAAACTTCTATTGCCATCTTATATTTAGATAATCCATCAGAATAAATACAAATACTTGGGGCCAAAGAGTATAATTTCACGTCGTTTTAGCATGAATTATAACAGAGTATGTAGGTAAAAATATGCAAGGGAGACCTAAGTTTGCCTATGTGTGAAGTTTTGTAACCATAGCACCTTCAAACTAACAAGCACACGCTATGTATCCAATCTTTCACGGACATACACACTGCTCCAGGGTCATTGCAGCTGCATTTCGTGTAAAATGGTAAAAACAAAGGGGCCCTGCAACACTTCTCCTAATTTTTTTCCAAATCATGAATTCCTTTAGAACGTAGTCACCAAGCGCGCACCATGTATTCAGAATAGGGGCCACAAAGTAAGTACTTCAGTTAAAAACTATCGTCTTACGCCCATCAAAAAACTTAAAAAGCTCGCGCCCGAAACATTTCTTTCTTTCTTTCTTTCTTTCTTTCTTTCTTTCTTTCTTTCTTTCTTTCTTTCTTTCTTCTCTTCTTTCTTTCTTTCTTTCTTTCTTTCTTTCTTTCTTTCTTTCTTTCTTTCTTTCCGGATATTGGCGTTGTTTGCAAGATAAAATTCTTGCGATGCCGCTGTTATTGGTCACCTTCCTTTCTGTTGAAGGTATAAACGCACTGGATGTCCACTTTAAAGAAAATCGCAACAAATGCAAATACACGAACTGGAAGGCGTATCTACTACAACCAACCAATCACGCAGTGCCACTCCGCGTTGCTTATAACAGTAGCTTTCCCAGTGCTTTGCCCAAAAGCGTTGCCCAGAAATCGGGCCAAATCAAATTAGATCGAATCATTTGTTAATTTGTTACTGTTTTTTAGCTTTCAGGCCGAGAGGAGCGAAAAAAGTTTCTGTTTTTTGGTGAATTTGAGCGAACGTGAAAAGCGCCTAGGCATACACAACCCCCCTCCCCACTTGCCCAAGTCCGAGGCTACGGGCTCCACTCCCCCTCCCCTCATCCAGCGCATTTTACAGCTCGGAGATCGAACGCCGCTTCTACGGCGCTGGAAGCAACCAGCGAACAATACGCGTCCTTGGGCCAGCCACGAGGAAAGATGAAAATGCCAGCCCAGCAACGTCGTTCCCGTAACGAAGTAGCGCCGATCGAGTCAGGCCAGACAGGGTTCTTCGCGGCTCGCCGCCCTGATGGCCTGCCATCTTTCGCGCCCGAGAGACAGCCGCGGCTTTCGCCGTAAACTGCTCCACTTAGATAAATGAAGGATCGGCTGCCCGAGACCACGCGAGGTGGCCCGCTCTCGGCGTCAATTACTCGGAACCTGCGGGCAGCTCTCCATCGATATGCCCGGCCGAGACGCTGGCCGCGGTTAAGCGGCTGCATTGCGGCCAAGGTGTGGCCGTAAACGTACGCGTGATGAACGAGAGCGATTCGAATGCGGCGGCGAGAGTCGTAGCCGGAGGAGAACCGACGCCGTAAAACGGACGGTGGCCGCTTCAAACGCGCATTTCCCGCGCTGCATGCGCGATAAAGTTGATTAAACAGTAGGGTAGGGGTAAACAATAATTCATGCTCAGGATACGCGGCGAGGAAAATGGAACGTGATGAAATATAGCTCGCAATAAAAACTCCATAAGTCCCGCGATGGGGGCGCCAGAATTCGGATAACCTCACTGGAACAAGTATGTAGGAGGGAAGAGATTCGGATGGGCCCCTCATGCGGGGGAGTACGTGCGGTACGGGCAGTATGCAGCTCGTCCGATATTTCGTGTGGTCGATACGGTGGGTAGCAATCGCCTTCTTCCTCAATCTCCCCGTCCGGCCGGCCCTATCTATCTGCCACCTTACAACGCCGTGTATTTGTAGGTTGAGGCGAAGGCGCCAGTACACAGAGTCTTAAGGAAAGCGTTGAAGGTATGATTGATTTCAAACTGGATTAAGACGTCGCTAATCTTTCGACTTTTTCTAATGCTCACGTCGAACAAAAATAACTACTATAATATACGAATGGTAACGCTGGGTGGCGGAGACTACCTTCTGGAACCATTTTCGTGGCGCAGATTGGCAATGTTTCTGTCCGTCATCAAGGTCATGGTTATTATTAAGAATGTTGTTGTTTTTAATAAAGCTCCGTTTAGTAACGATGGTGGTGGCAAATGTGACCCAACCTGACAAAGTTACTTATCTGTTTAGGTGGCAGTTATTCACCCTTTCCGCTGCCTGTGGTGTGCATTGTAATATATTTCTTGCTCCACTTTATGACACGCCGAGCTTAAGCAAAGAGCCACAAATTGAGTGAGTTTTATCCTTCGAACTATTACAGCAACAAAATAAGCGTTTTTTCGCGGCCGGGCCGCCTTACCAGCTAGGTCACAAATTTCACTTTCAGTATTACACAGAACACAGCTTGTCTACTCAACCATGCGCACCGGTCATTTTACGCTACATTTGCGTTGCGTATGCGAAAAGACGACGGTAAATCACGTCCCTTCCACCCGGCCCAGCTAAGTAGCATTGATATGACTGCTTGAAAGAAGCAATATTAAGGAGAAAGCCGGCGTCTGTGCAGGGACGAGAGAATGCTGATTGGTTGGTAGGGTCATGACGCGGATCACGGGGACGAGCGGGAATTTTCTGTCCGTCGCGGAGTTCGCCGCGTGGCGCTGCCATCGTGACGTCATGGTTTTTGAGTGGACAACGCGTGTTCCGCCGTAAGGCCCCCATCATGCATTCAGAAGAGGAGACGTGGGTGATAATTGCGGTGCCCTCTATCTGTGTGCGGCGCTTTCTTTATATGTCGTCTTCTACGAGTGAGAATGGCGATTTCAGTTCCGTATACGCAAGCTTCTGCTCGACTACCGCGTTTGAGCTTGAAAGCGAAGCTTAAAAGGACTGTGAAGACAAAATAAAACTTTGCTTCATTAAGAAGACTGCTTTGTGCTGATAACAAAGATACCAATTTTATCAAAAACTTCAAAAAAATTAGAGATAAAAAAAAAGAACACACGAAGCAGTGGCGACGCCGCAGGAACTTTCGGCGATCTCTCTATGTCGTCACAGAATCTTGTTTGTGCAACTGGAGACTGCTGACGAAAGCCATAGCCAAGAAGCATGTCTGGGGGATTGTTGGGGGGGCCACTAGTTCCGCTTGACCGTATCACTTGAAGGCTAACGTGCAGACAACACACTGATGACGACGTTTTTTTAGTGTCGGCCCGCATACGTAACTCCTACCTATTTCACGTCACTGCAACGCAAAATTTAAAGGTTCTTCGATATTTTGGCACTTTTTCAAATAAAAAAAACGTCTTTTGTGGCTAGAACGAAGCTGAGAAAGTTTCCAAAGGATGATTCTTTTCAAAAACAAAGTTGCATTTTGTCTCCGCGGAACCTTTATGCGCACGTTAGGGTGGAGTTATTTAGCAATCTCTACAAGCTATCACAAAATTGTAGTGCTCACTCAGTTGTTTTAGATGGACAAACAATTCAGATGAAACCTGTTTAATTCAAATGATATTTATCCGGCGCCGTGTGGTGTCACAAAAAGGGAGAAAAATAAGGAAATGCGCTGGTATGGAGCTCCGCATTGGAGAACTATACATTCGGGCGTTAAAACGAATGAGTGTCGTATAGCTTGCATATGCCGTTACGGACGGTGCGAGCGAGTTGGGGCGCATTTCTTGACTTCCTGGTTGCGCGCAGAGCACAAGTACTTTGTCACGTAAAATGACTATTTTTGCGAGTATAAAGCGCTTTATAGCTGCGTGGACTCTTCAAATGGAATAAAATAGCGGGGAGTAACGCGCCGACGTCTTAAAAAGCAATAAAGTTCCTCATAAAGTTGAAAATTTAGTTTATCTGTTGCGTTATTACTACCCACGGTATGCCTTCCAAAAAACGAATATTTGCTGCTTCCGTACTTGCCATTCATACCTTCCGCGTCCTCTTTTGTTTAGGAAAGTACGTTTCGACTTAAAGCCTTTTTTTGCGAGCAATAACAACGACTCTCCTGAAACATAGGCCTTGTTTTTAGAATGACGGCAATCGATTTAGATGCGTTTGAAGACCTCGCGTAAAAAACAAATGAAATGAGTGCGTTGCTCCATATATGGTTAATGCATCTCTTCTTCACTGCTTGGATGATAAAAAAAAAACACTTCAAGTTCGTGAGGTATCACCTTATTCAGAAATAGAAGAAATTATTACCGTCGCTAACCACTCAGTAGAGTTCAACTTGGCTGGTAGAATTATTAATGACGACGTACAGAAAAAAAATGATCCCCTTTTTTTTGCTGTGCAACATTTTACAGGCCCAGTCTGCTTTTTTACATGAAATATACACTGAATAATTAAACATAAAAAACTATCAATTTGGAACAGTCGGCAGGATGGCACGCTGCACACTCCGGTTGGAAACTTTGCATATTATGATTAAAGAAAAGTGGCTCAAATGTAGCCGTCCAACCACGATGGGCGAGTGAATCCTCTTGTGTTCTTAAACGTCATTTATTATTCCTCCGTTCGACAAACAACTGGAAACTCAGCTATTTGTTCGAATATACAGCGTTCGCGCATTTCATCGCGCCACACTCCACGTGGACTCAGAAGAGAAGAGAAAGAAAAGATCACAAGGCTGGCATATAAACACAAGACGCACTTGGAACAAACTTGAGAGCGGAAAATTCACAGGGTCTCTTATGTTACGCCTAAGGCGCCCTGAAGGCGAAAGCGTGAATAGCGATGCATTAAAGACATACAAACGATTTGCTTTGTTTCCCATTCTCCTCTTCCGCATTCATGTCGACCATCGGCATACCTTTATTCTTTTTTTATAGGTAGTTCCTGAAACACTGTGCGTACGCGGAGAGAATCGCGTCGACAAAAAAAAAAATTTTAATCTTACGGCAAAGCCAACTTTCTGGTGGATGCTCGGTAGTTCTGTATTTAATGTAGGTCTCTTGAAAAAAAATAATCCTTCGGAAGTTGGCCTCTAGGAGGAATTTATTAGGACTTGATTGCTGGCTAGTTGATTCATGATGTACGAAAGAATAAGTTCGCGCAGAAGACGAGGACTAAGAGACGAGAGGACAGGACGAGCGCTCGTCCTGTGCTCTCGTCTCTTAGTCCTCGTCTTCTGCGCAAACTTATTCTTTCGTACATGAGGAATTTATGCTTGTGCCAAATCCTATTTACTCGTCGTTATTATGTGGCTCGCAGTGAAGGTGCACACGTTGCAGAATTCCCGTCTGTTGTCAATACGCGGCCACCTACGGAGGGAGTAGGGTTACAGAAAACGGCTGTCACTGTTGTTATACCGGAACCATTCGAAAAAGAAAATATGTGGCAATTATCCGCTAGGACAACTCTAACATTACGCAGAGTTTACTTACAATTCATAATTAAGTAGTTCACAGTGAAGTACCAAATGTTCTAGAATTCCCATATGCTCTCAATACATGGACTTGTAGGGGAGGGATACACAAGGCCCCATGTTTGTCGCCTAGAACCAAACTATAGTCCATCCAAGTTTCAGTCAGCGAAATATAGGAAGCGTACGCAATTGCGAATTGCAAAAGAACGTGTTTTGTTTTGTGCACTCTTTGGACTGCGCCCAGCTTCGCTGGTCATCCTTCTTGTGCGAAATGCGAACTAAGAACTGAAACTGATCATACTATATATATACCCCTTCCAATCCCCACCCCAACCACCCCCTCATTGGCCTTCCTTTCAAATAAAAGCTTCAAATAACTCTTCACAGTGTGGAAAGGGCCCTGATTTTCTTTCGGCTAGACTTAACTTACCGGCCACCGTTGTAATGACGTCCACCCCAAACTCACTCTGTCATCCATTTTTTATACTTTAATTAGTCGCTCAGCTTATGTAGCTTCGCTTTTTGTATGTTTATTAGTTTGGCTGCATTCTTTCGCTGTATTCGCCTGCCGCGTATTGCCGTGGGCGACCCCCTCTCACTACAGCGGGTTATAAGCTCGCTCTATGGAGCGCCGCCTGCTATGGTACGTTTCCGGAGAAAAATCTTTTTTTACACGGTGGTGACCGTTTGCACTCAAAGACGGTGAAGGTTGGATGAACGATGAGACGTGTAAGACTTCCTCCTTAAAAAAACTCCCACCTCCCCTCGCGGGAACCCCTGTGTAGATGCGGCGTTTAGGGGGTTCACGTTGCAGCGTTGGACAGCGGAGGAACGGGCGCTGGAACGATGGAGCGGAGCGGGGCAGGCACCGCGTTTTATAGCGCGCATAACGGTGAGGGGACGCGCCGGCGCCAGTGCGTCTGCCGCGACTATGACGCAACACAATCCAACATAATCCACTTTAATCCAATCTAATCCAATCCAATCCAAATACAATACAATCCTATTCAATCCAAGCCAAGCCAAGCCAAGCAAACCAAGCAAAGCCATCCGAATCCAATCTAATGCCCCTCGGGAGAGAGGGGCATCGGAGAGGAGAGGGGGTGAGCAGCGGAGAGCGCAGCTCGCGCGGCGAGGAGAATGGGGGAGGGGCGGACGCCGACGACGCCGGATGCAGGGGACAAGGCGAGTGAATGAGATGCAGTCGCATCTAATAAATTACAATTCGTCCGACTAGGCAGTGACAGCGCAAATTTTTGACATCCACGTCCTGCGGTCGGCCATAAACATGAAAAGCTGTGAGAAGGCTCTACAAACGCATACAATAAACTGAATTTACGATACTTCATTGGTTACCCTGGCCCTGTACGCCTGCCTTCACTCGCCCTGACTACGAATAAAAAGAATTAGTATTAGAAACGCGGCCAATATTTTATCTGAAAAAATTGTCTTTGTTGGTTACGAAATGCTAG
>NW_027526460.1:75782103-75846220 GCF_048455015.1 Haemaphysalis longicornis | reverse complement strand
ATGACACGTGTAAGACTTTCTCCTTAAATTACAATTCGTCCGACTAGGCAGTGAAAGGGCAAATTTTTGACATCCACGTCCTGCGGTTGGCCCTAAACATGAAACGCGGTGAGAAGGCTCTACAAACGCATACGATCAACTGAATTTACGATACTTCATTGGTTGCCCTGTACGCCTGTCTTCACTCACCCTGACTACGAATAAAAAGAATTAGTATTAGAAACGCGGCCAATATTTCATCTGAAACATTTTATTTGTTGGTTATTAAATGCTAGTTCATTCAAATCGAACGAAGTGTTGTGTCGTCATGGCGCCTTTAACGCTCAAAGATTCTGCGTCACAATTAAGCGTTTTGCGACAAATTGATCGCACAAGCCTTAGCGAAGCGACAAATGCAGTTCCCCGCAGACGACTGCGCCGGCTATCCCCGCCCAGCCAAGCCAATTGGTGTGTTTAACATCACCACGCACCGAATACAAAGCAGAGGCGGTCATTCTTTAAAAGAAAGCCACAAAGGAACGCATGCAGTTCAATACATGTTTATTCCTCCTTCTCCAGCAAAACGAATGCTTCTTCTGTGAGCCGAGCTACCATGTTTACTCGCGTAATTAACACACTCGCATAATGAACGCACCCCAAACTTTAGTCGTAAAAATTAGGTTTCTTGTTATCCCCGCGTAATAAACGCACCCCAAACTTCCCAACCGTGCAGGTCCACGAATGTCCGTACTGTAGCTTTCCCACTTTACTCGCTCCCGATGAGGATAATCGCGCACACAGCCTAGAGCCATCTCTCGCAGAAAAAACGAACAAACACTCCGGCGCGGCGTCGTGGGACAGCCAATGACAACGACGCTCAGTCGGCTCAGCCCGCTGAGCGTGTCAGCCGCACTTTTTTTCGTGATAGGTTTGTTACTTGCTCGTCTTCCACTTTTCACTCGGAGATGGGCCAAAATGTCCGTTACACGGACAGTTAAGGTTAAAGGTTGTGGAGTTCGCAGTTGAGCATGAGAACCGTGTTGACGGTAGATATTTCGGAATTTACGAAGGGAAGCCTTGACAAAGGAAGACGAGTATAGCTCAATAAAGACGCTGTGTGTTTGCCAATTGCGTACGCGTATATTTACCGCGAAAGGTAGGTTATCTAATGCATTATTTTGTTTCATGGCGGCCTTCTTTCGTCACTCCTGAAAAGTTTCCGGAACATTACCCCGCATAATAAACGCACCCCCAACTTTGCTTCTCTTTTACGAAAAAAAAAAAAAAAAGCGCGCGCATTATGCGAGTAAATACGGTATACCTGAAGGTAAAGCCACACCCATCGCGGCGTTACGCCGGTCCTGGCCGACCGCTTTTCTTGCTGCGGTATAAGTTGGGGGCGCCCTACCGGAAGGTCTCCAAACGGAGTGGGGACCAGCAAAGCAGCTCGGGTCAGCAACGTCCCACTCCAGCGTGGGAGGCCCTGAGAAATGTCCGGCGGCTAAGCCCTCGCGCCGCCGTCATAAATAACGTCACTTCCGGAGCACGCACTCCGGGCGGCGCAGCGATTATTACCTGGTTCCAGTCGGCCGCTCGAGCCGTAAATCCTCCTCCGGGGGGTTACCGGTTCGGCCAGCCAGCTAATGCTGTCTGCGCTGCGTTATTTGTTCGGCGCAACACCGGGCGTAAGGACGTGATAAAT
This sequence comes from Haemaphysalis longicornis, assembly GCF_048455015.1. Taxonomy (NCBI): domain Eukaryota; kingdom Metazoa; phylum Arthropoda; class Arachnida; order Ixodida; family Ixodidae; genus Haemaphysalis; species Haemaphysalis longicornis. Next base: position 75,844,539 of record NW_027526460.1, on the reverse strand, counting down.
TTGATAAGAGCGACCGGGGAGCTGACAATCAAAGGGGCTGGATAGCAGCAGAAAAGAAAGAGACCGAAAGAAAATTCAGAACCGAAAGGAGAGAGAGAGAGAGAGAGAGAGAGAGAGAGAGAGAGAGAGAGAGAGAGAGAGAGAGAGAGAGAGAGAGAGAGAGAGAGAGAGAGAGAGAGAAACTCAAGAAATATTTCATTCAGCCACACGCGACGTGAAATTTGGATAGTACGAAACTGTTAAAAAGAGGAGCTAGACATTAAAAAAATTGAAGACCCAAATACTAGTTTCGTAAGGATTAATGTATGTCCGACATGGAGCGAGAAGTTTCAGAGTCCAACTGTGCGCACGTTGTCGGCCTAAAACAGACAATCGGGCCTAGAAAGGTGGCGAATTTTTTCGCGGTAATTTTTTTTTTTTCATATCGAAAGGAAGCCAGGAAAATGCGCTATCTGATTGCTTCCCATATTTTCCCAGATTATTTTCATCTCCCCCAACGTGCTATTGTTACGTAATTTCCTTTTTGTGTATACACAACACACGAGTCTTAAGCCTAGGGCAGTTAGTGGGCGCCTCATCCATAAATAATCCCACAGGACAAAACAAATTGGTCAACGAAACAAAATCACTGCTTGGATAGAACCTGGACACGACTCACGTTGCTTTGACGATTAGCAGCGACCCAAAAATGGTTTTCCCTTGACATCAAAGTTTGGTCAACGCATTAATTACGCTTGAGGGGCCTCCAGATAAAAAGTATTCCTGAGTAACGATCCCGTACCAATTGAGATGTTTGTAATGCTCTTTAAGATGAAAATCAGGTGTTAAAAGCTTTTCTTCGCAATATCTCGCTTTTCTTTCTTACCCTTAGTTCACTGTATGTTTGCGCGACAATAACGGTAAAAAATGCTTAGAATGTTTTTTTTTTTTTTTGCTGAAAAAAGGGCTCTCTTAAAGGCCCTCGACTGTCTGGGTAATTTTCTCGCCGACTACATATGAGTGCGCGGAAAGCCTATTTCTCTATTCATATCCAAAGTATGGTGCGTACAGGAATAAACCTCGATTACCTCGAACGTCCGGCGAAACGAATCAAAGAATAATCGTGAATACTTAAGCGGAAGAGCTGCTGCATGGGAAAGAATGCGGCACGCATTGTCACGGCCTTCCAATAAAGGAACTCATCAGCTAAGTGCATCGCATCCAAGATTAAAGCAGAATGGGCCCGCTTAATGGGATGTCCGCCTTTCTAGTTTTGCCGTTGCTTTCTCCCGGAACACGCGTCAAGAACCCGAGGCATCTCTCTTTCGAGCTGCTGTTTATTTAACTTCGTCAAGTTCAGCATAAAGGAACAAGAACAGCGAATGGGGCACATCAATAACTGATCAACATAATGTTCAGCGAAGGTTTGGGCGTTCGGAACAACGTGATTCTTTGCTGTCGCTGATAATAACGTGGGTTGTGCGTGGGCCCCGTGCCACATTTTCATGCGAAAGCCCCAGGTGCCACATTCTGCGATAAACCGATGTTGTTCTTGATACAGTTGTTGCAGTTGTTCGGCACAGAATATGGCAGCCGTTGTAAAGAGTACATAGAAACACAGTTTAGTTCGTGCGGGATTTCAACCCGCGTTATACAGCGGAACCCGGTTCATACGTTTTTCACCGGACCGGGAAAACAAAACGTAACAACCAGGCAAACGCAGCAGTGAGGAAGCCTTCGAAAATGAACGAAAACAGTGTAGCTTTTACTTGAAACCATGGATTTCTGTCTCTTTGGCTTTCGAACCATAAAACACTCGATAATGTATGATTGCCGCTTTTTGCGATCATTAGAAAACACCACGCGCCGTACTGCAAGGTTACTAGCGATGTCGACTCTCTTCCGCGCTGGCTGCTCGTCTATGTCTACTGCGTTTAGTACGTCAAGCTTTTCCTGAAGGTAAAGCGCCTCCCGTTTTCGCGACGCCATCAAGGCACGACAAGTTCGCGGTTGCAAGTTCAACGGTGTTCTCAAAGCTTGAAGCGCACGATGACGACGAGAGCGCGCGCTATTCCTGCGATGATGCCTTTTATGGCAAACACGCACTTGCGGCATCCTGAAGTGAAACTTCTATTGTAAGCGCAGTGATGATGGTGATAGCATAGAGCAACATAGGGCCATCTAGTGGTGACGAATCGCACCCGCATGAGGCTTCATGCAGTCAGTTCCGTATCCAAGCGTCGCCAAGGCTCGTCAAACGTCAAAATGGTAGTCCGCACATGTTGCTCGGCCGTGTTCGGAGTGTCAGATTGCGACGAATGATCCGGGAACGTACTCTGAGCTACGACGTAATAGTGACGAGTTTAAAAATGTACATGGGGCTCTATGTGAGCTGCGCCGGGACTAGAAAAAAAATTCCCCCGCATTTCCCCGAAGGGGAGTATGAGGAAGTGCGAAGCACGGGGTGATGCTATGAGGGGGAGTTTGTTGAAGTTTGGTGGCATTTTGCCCGTTAGTTACATTAACACCCCCTCGTGATCACGTTCGGCTTAACACGCCTCGTTTGTCCCTCTGCGGAAATCTTGGTGAATTAACGTGTATGTTCGAGAGGAGGAGCGCACCGCACCGCAGCGCACCGCAGCTGCGAAGCGCCGACCGGAGTGAAGGGAGAGGAGGCGCAGTCACGTCATAGAATGCAGAACTAGCGGGTTTGTAGTATCACGTGTACACCACGCAGTTATCAAGCCGCTATAACGCCGCTGAGTCGCCAACGCACGCCGCTGACGACGTAGTTTGAATGCGTTAAAGATATAAGGCGCGTTACTAACACTGATAACAACGTCGCGTCCGTGGCTTAGTCGGTAGAGCGTCGCGCTGCAGCCGCAAAGTCCGCAGATCGAAACCTGGCGCCGGATGCTGTTTTTTTTTTATATAGTGTAGTGGCCTGGCTGGCGCGCCGAGAGAGGGTGTTGCGAGCTGGAGAGTAGTAAAGGGGCTTTAGGAGAGTAGGCGAGGGGGGAGAGGAGGCGCTATGCGAGCGCGACGATTCAGGCTCGCTTAAGAAGTGCATTCGCACTTATTCCTGGCCAATCTCCCACGTGGGTATGTGCCACGTCAGCGGCCAGGCAGCGCGCGCCCATCTCCCCCCGTTGCTAAGGAAGACGAAAAGCGCGCGCACCCGCAGCTGTTGCTATGCGGACGGCGGAAGGTTCGGGGTCGCTTATAAAGTGCATTCGCACTTAAAACAACAACAACGTAGCAGCCGGGGAAAACGCAGAGCTGAGGAACATAAGAGCGGGGTTGAACTGTAGTTATAGTGCATGTCGCGTGGCAGGCGAACTTGACGGCGCATGAGTCGAACAGGTGCACCGCAGCCGAACACACCTCTGATTCAGGTGAAGCTGTGGCGTGTGTTGTCAGTCTGCGTGTAGAATTGATTTTCATTAGAACAAAAAACAAAAATGAAGAAACGCAATCACGATGTATCAGTCCAAGTGATTCGCGCCAAATTGCGCAGGAACGAAAGCGAAGAGAGAGAGGCGCAAATACAAGGGAGCAGTGAAGACGACTTTGACAACTATCACCAGGCTTTCGCCTTCAATGTACGTAAGCAGATTCAGAGCCCTGAAGATGAGTTGGGGTACTGATAATTGTGCGTTGTGCATAATTCACGGCGCCAGCCGCAATAGCGTATGCGAGACAATGTCACTTTGTGGCAAGCTCTTTAAATTTTGGTAGTGTTGTATCAACAGTAACAACAAGTCAAGCCGGACCATTGATGAATAATTGCAATTACGACCCGATTAGCCATTGCTCATATCGAGAGGAAGGTGTCGTGGGATGCGGGCCAGACAGTAGCACTATATAGGGAAAATAGCGGAAAGCTTTAAGTGTCATTTTTATCTACCCCATTTTCCCCAACTGTGCACCGGTCGAATAATCTGCCGCTGTCCTCTAACGACCACTCGACTAAACCGCTTTACGTGAGCGCGCTCTGAATGCTTTAAACTGCGGGTGAATGTAATGACCGCAATTCGACAAATTCCTTTCCCAGTCCCGACCGAACAACGCAGCGATTTCGGACTCCCTCTGCCCTTTTCGATTCGGACGGTGCTTTGAGTCCTGGACAAATCCGCTCGAGCCCGGAGTTCGTTTGCCAAGCTCAACGAGACCAGTTGGCTCAGTTCGTTTGTTTCGATGAGTCTAGCGAGAAAAGAGGAAATACTCGGAACTTTGTTATTTGCGCGGCTGCGATCCGAGTGTGCGGTTCCCACACAAAGGCTCTGCAAAGGGCACGAAACGGGAGAATTCCCATGCACAATAGAGATTAGGGGCAGTGGAGGAGGTAGACGCAACAATCCAGGCGCTAAACAAGAGACTAACCAAACTGAGGAAACTCAGTCAGACTGGACGAGTGACCAAAGGTAAGAGGGGCACCTAAGCTCCCTCTTGTGATACAAAGTGCGTGAGGAGCACTTGTCGTTGAGTCGTGAAAACACAAGTATGTGGGCGGGTATGCTGACGTCGTTTCCAATTTTGGAAGTGGTGCATTGTTCATGATACTCTGCTGTCATCGTCACTGGCGGTGCGCCCGAGTAGGCACGTTGTTGGGCCTATATTCAGCCACAAGGTAAAATGAGCTTAACTTTGAGCCTTCGGACCCCGATCGACGGCGTAATACTTCAAAACATGATATTAGGGCTAAAGCCAGGCCATCGTATGCCCCCATTCACCAACAAGGAGGACGTTACGCCGGCCCACACCATACCCTCGTTCGCTGCTGATAGAGAGAGAGAGAGAGAGAGAGAGAGAGAGAGAGAGAGAGAGAGAGAGAGAGAGAGAGAGAGAGAGAGAGGAGAGAGAGAGAGAGAGAGAGAGAGAGAGAGAGAGAGAGAGAGAGAGAGAGAGAGAGAGTACGATAAATGACAACGAAATCGCAGAATGAACTATGTACAAACAGTAAAACCAATAAACGTCTCCCATACAACGGGTCGCTGAATCAGATGATTACAGTCAATTTTTTAGCACATTATTATCGTCCATACAAAAGTGAGACGTTATTTTGCAGTCTGTTACACTGTTTCGCAACCTAGAGCCTAGAATCCAGAGAGGAGTCACTGAGAAATATAAGCAGGGCTTTAACGACTAGGCTTTGTTTCTTGTTGTCAGCCCACGTGCCTAAAATGTTTTGTTCGAACAGGGGGCGAGTGTCCAAGCGTAGTAATGCTGCCTGAAGGTTCTTTCTCAAACTGGAGTACATTGGACAAGCGCTAAGCAAATGCTGATGGAACTTGTAGAAAGGTATCGAGTGTCAGGCAGCGTGTGCTTCTCGGCTCCTTCCAAGTTCCTTCGCGCTGATTCCATTCAAGGATGTCGTCCCAACTCGACCACCTTGCAACACTTTTGCAGCCAGTGGGAATTTTTATGTCAGGATATACAGCCAAGGTAATCTGTAAATGACGGCACTTTTTGGCCAGTTGAATTAAGTAATGGGTGAGCGACGTTCCCACATTTAAAGCACAAACCTTTTTGCGAAAATTCGTTGTCTCGTAACGCGTACTAATCGAAACCCCGAAATTTTCAGCGTCCGGGCACGGCTTTCCAGGGAGATTAAGCTTGTTAACGTCAAGTGCAGACAAAGTACTTCGGCGGATTGCGCAGCTTTTTGAGTGGGACGAAGTTATGAAGTTTATCAAGTGACCAAAACTTATTATACAACGAAATCGTAAAAGCCTCTGTCAACACTTAATGAACGAATATTTAAAAAAAAGTGCTTTAGGGCGGGCTTATTACGGAACGCTGAGTGCACTTTAATGTGGCTTTCGGTAGCAGAAGCGACGGCGGTGGTATTTTACGACCTTCTGCACCGCTTAGACGAGTGACAGATGAAGTGGAGGGCTGTGTAATAACCACCCCCGTTTCGCCGGGGTGTGGGCGAAGTAGTGGATATTCGCGATTTCAACTTTAATCATTTTCTCGGTGTAAAGTAAGTGGAACCACCATGGGGACACTGCAGCAGTCACACTTGCTTTTAAGTCTCTGTTTAAAAACGGTGGGTCCACTTGGGTGAGGAACACTTGAAAGGGTATTCACTTCGGCGCACTTTACCTCCCCGCCGAGGCGGTACACGCAGCGAGAAACGACCTTAAGAAGAGGAATGCGTCATCAGTACAAACATTTCTTCGGGAGAAAGACTATGTCCTTTTTGTTCCGTGCAATGAAAACAATAGCACAAGCGATAAAACAATGAAATGGGCGATCTTATTCTAAACAGGAGGCCGAAAGGTCCGGCTGTGGAAGAGAGGCGAAATGATAAGAAAATATGGTTCGAGAGAGAGGCTTGCCCGTGACATTTAAAGCGTTCGCTTGTTAATTAACATGACGGCGGGTTGCTCCCTACGACTACCACACACGGGTAGATTTCTTAGAGTTAACAAAACACACTTTAGTGATGATGAAGAGTCACATCGGTGACACAAAAGGGCGTTCCAGGTGGATATTTAAATCAGGTTGACGATGCGCCATCACATGTAGCACTGAAACAAAAAATACAGCACGCCCTTATTGCTTTGTGGGCAAATATTTCTTAAATAAAAATTGGCCGCGTATCTGCTACTTTCGTTGCAAATGTCGTCAAAAGACGATAGTCTTTATCGGCTTTTGCGAAGTAAATGCCTCCCTTCGCTTTCCCGCTCACCTCTCATGTTGTTTCTCTTGCGTGGCGCTCCTCCCAAGGTAAAGACGCCAAAGGTTTGCTTAAATCATTTTAAATTTCCCGCGTTTCACTGCTCCAAACCGGGTGTCTCGATGCGAACGCTGCCGTACGCCGAAGACGCGCGTTAATCGAGGCGCCCTACTTCAGCGTTTATAGAACCGCGCTTCCCTACTCCACGTGCGTTGCAAGCAGAACGTGAAACCTATGTAGTGGAACCTTGCGTAACTGTTGCCGATTGATTTCTTAAAATGGCGCCAGAAGCTATAGTGGCGCGGGCGACAGCAGGCGACGGCGGAGTGAATTTTTTTTATGCAGTTGATGAAGTATTTAATTTCGCAAAAGTCAAGCACGTTTGATTTTTTTATAAAGGAACACTGCAAATATCACTTCTGTATTGATTGGTTGTCTCATATTTGCGTAATGTCTTGTTCTTCTTCAACAATGTTGACAAGTATGAACATTACACCGGACATAGACGGGTAGGATTAGCTGTGACTATATAAGACTATTGAGCAGGCATAGTTTGGTTTGGCCGGTTGGCTGAATCGAGTCGCAGACAGACAGACGGACAGACAGACAGACATACAGACAGACCAAAATTTCTGGGTTTAAGTAGCCCAAGAAAGACTATCGTCTTTAAAAGTAAAACTCTCTAAATGTTGACCTGGGCGTGCACTGCCACCGAAGAAATTAAAAATCAAATAAAAAGGAGAGCTTTACACGTTGAAGCTGCACTTGACCTTTGAGAGCTGTCCTAGCGGAGAGCTACGGATTAATTCAAACGGCGTAGGGATCATTGACTGGCATCTAAACCTCAACAGGCAGGCGCTCTGGTTTTTCGCCGCCATTAGAAAAACAGTCGCCGTGGCCTGGATAGAACCGACGTACACGCGTCCAGCCGCCGCAGCACGTTTGTTAGCAACCGGAAAATTACAGCCGATTCCGTACAATGAATTCCCGGCCGGCTACCTTTGCGCATCGTAATAATTACGTGACATACTTTACGAGTCCGCAGCTTCAGCGTATTACACGAGAGCATAAGAAGTGACTTAATCATCGTTAACTTGCGCCGCGAGCAGAAATTTTCGCAGATATTGTCTTCATTTTGGTGTTCGCTCGGAGGGGCGAAATAAGAGGGTGAAGTGTTGTTTGCTAAACAACAAAACGTTGTTTTGTTGTTTAGCAACAAAACACAAAACGTGTTGTTTGCTAAACTCTACTATCGTGCAATTCTTCTAATTTATACCATGTTAGTATCTTTTCTACTTACCATACCACGTGCTGTTACACGGAAATTTTCTTGCCTTGTTGTTATGAAATTTTACCTGTTCTTTGTTTAATTAAAGTGTTTTCACTGCTTGATGCGTTTTTATTGCACTAGACTTATTCTCTAACGGAGGTCCCCCCGACAGTTTTCTAACTCAGGGACCTCCTCTGTACTGTAACATTTTATTCATGTAAATTTATACATTCCTGAAATAAAGTTTGATTCATTGATTGATTGACTGATTGATTGATTGATTGATTGATTGATTGATTGATTGATTGATTGATTGATTGATTGATTGATTGATTGATTGATTGATTGAAGGGAGGGAAGGGAGACAAAGAAGCCTTTTCACGCCTGTAGACTATCGTTGCGCATGCACTGACAGGTATTAATTAACTCCGTTTACCGTATCATAAATTTTTTTGAAAAGTGCAGAAACCTCCTTGTAAACTGAATACAATGACATGCCATTACCATCGCAACAAGTTAAACTAACGCAATGAACTCTGGCCGCCATGATGGCTGTACGCTACAGAAGCAGGTTTCCATCCATATCAATCTATTTTCTGCGCGGTAATGCCAGCAATGTGTTCATAAAATTAGCCTTTTTAAAAAATTTCCGGCGCACTGCCAGCGCGATACACTTCGAGAGCAGTACGACTTCTTTATTTAGAAAAATAAGAGCTTTAGCAGTTTTATATAGCGGCCGAGCATTTATTTTCCCGTGTCTTCGCCACTAACTTCATTTGATCGTACTTGGCCTAGTGATTTGATTCCGCGCCATTGAACAGAAGCTCTTTTGTACCCGTGAGAAGGGCACGTACTTCGCTCACGAGAGGAGCTCGTAAAGTTGCGCCGATTTTCGCAAGGAACAATGAGTTCACTGGCACTAAAAGACGGCTTTATGGGGCACAGATTTCACCGTACGTTTCACCAAAGAGCTCTGCCTCAACACATATTGCGTTTTTGTTACCATTCTTTCGCGTCCTTTCGTTTTCTACGAGGCAATTCCACGCACGCTCAGAGGAGTGGCGGACGTTGCTCCGTCATTAAAGCGCAAGCTAAAGACGACTCGTTCCTTCCGGCAACAAGAAACCATTTCGCAATGGTAAAGGACGCTACGTCACGCTATTTGCGTCCCCTTAACTCTGTGTACGCATCGATTCATGGAAATGCTTTGAGAATGCGGAAACAAATCTCACGCTGCTCAGTGTTTTCTCAAAGTGTGCTGTTTTGTCTACGAAAGCCTTCCATAGGATGGTTACAAATTAGTTTAGCCACACGTTTTACGGGCCTCCGAGTAACCAACCAATATATATGTATATATATGCACGCGTTATGCGGAGATGTGGGTTCGACTCCCGCTCCCGGAAAAACGGCGGATTTTTTCTCGACTTATATTTTCGCCTATTTAGCACTGTATTAAAGAAACATGACAAACACACGTCATTCGGCACTATTAAATATCTCGGAAACAGCCGAATAGCACTGGCAATGACGACTGCAACCTTGATATATATATATATATATATCTATATATATATATATATATATATATATATATATATATATATATATATATATATATATATATATATATATACATATAGCGAATCAGAATAGGAAATGAGGGGCTCGTTGAAAATAACACAGAAATAAGGGTTGGCAGTCGAGAAAACCTCGGAAAGCAAGGGGGGGATGTGGTAGATCATTGAAACAGATTAAGAATTTGGAAAGAAAGAAAGTATATATATATATATATATATATATATATATATATATATACCAAAGTTGCAGTCCTTATTACCAGTGCTGTTTGGCGTTTTTTTTAACAGTGTTTTATAGTGCCAAATGAGGTATGATTGCTTTTTTATGCAGGAATAAATAATAGAAAATTTAAGTCGAGAAAAAATGCGCCGTTTTTTTTCGGAAGCCGGAATCGAACCCACAACCTCCGCATATATATATATATATATATATATAGCGAATCAGAAAATGGGAAATGAGGGGCTCCGTGAAATAAGACTGAAAATAAGGGTTGGCAGTCAAGAAAACCTCGGAAAGTAAAGGGGAGGTTGTGGTAGGTCATAGAAAGAGATGAAGAATTTTTTGAGTCGAAAAGAAAGTGGTGAAAAAATGCCCGCCGGGTGGGATCCGAACCCACGACCTCCAGAATACCGGTCTGGTGCGATAACCACTACGCTACCGGCGGGGCTGTTTCCCCAGCACTTTCTCGGGTATTTATGTTAAGGTATTTTTGTTTCCTGTCCTTGGGGGTGGTAGCCAGCGCCACTATATATATATATATATATATATATATATATATATATTGAGAGATAGCGTTTCGCAGGAAGGCCTTTATTCGGTCGCCGAGCCCAGACGTTCGTCCGCAGTCGAAGCGAGGGAATGATGATGATCATTTACAGATGATAATGGCGATGGGTGCACAGACATGACTAAACGGGAAACACACCCCTTGGTGTCCACAATGCAAGCGATGACGGTTATGTTGCGTTTGGGCATAATGTCCGGCAATAACGTCCCTATGATCACATGTTTCCCCCTCAGTTGAAGGCAGCCTCCTGGCCGGGAATGATTACGGCTGTCGATGTTGAAAGGGTTTTAAGCGGGATACGTGAACTATCTCTGTTCCACTACGCCTGCGATCGGTTGAAGTGTCCACTGGGGTCACACAATAGTTAACTGGAGAAGTCTGTCGGACGACAACGTAAGGACCAATGTAACGGTGTAGGAACTTTTCACAAAGTCCAGGCGTGCGTACAGGCGTCCACGGGAGCACCTCGTCTCCTTCCGAGAATTGGACGGAGCGATGGGTCGCATCATAGCGCGCCTTCCGTTCTTGCTGACGAGATTCCGTGCGGTCTCTGGCCATGAGTCGGCAGTGCGCTATATACAAAGCGAACTGTTCGTGAAACGGCGAAGTAACAGGAACAGGAGCAGAGAAAAAAAAATGTGTCTATGGCAAAAGAGGGCTGACGGCCAAAAACCAGAAAGAAGGGCGAGTAGCCGGTGGTGCGCTGGACTGCGGAGTTATATGCGAAAGTGACGAATGGTAGAATTACGTTTCAATTGCTGTGGTCGTGGTTGATGTACATGGAGATCATATCGGACAGAGTGCGATGGAAACGTTCGGTGATGCCATTTGTTTGTGGATGGTAGCTGGAACAGGCTTTGTGGACAGTATTGGCGGCTCGAAGAACTTCAGCGAGTATGTGCGAAAGAAATGTTCTGCCACGGTCGCTCAACAGAACGCGAGGCGCTCCATGCCGCAGGATGATATTGCGCAACACGAAGTCAGCAACTTCTTCGGCACAACCAGATCGGAGCGCAGCGGTTTCCGCATATCTAGTCAAATAATCTACGGCGGTTATAATCCAACGGCAGCCATCTGGTGTTGACGGTAAAGGCCCGTACAAATCAATCCCGACTGCTTCAAATGGAGCAGAAGGGCACGGAGGTGGTTGAAGCATACCGGCCGGGGGTGACGTAGATCGTTTTCAGTGCTGACAAGAAGGGCAGGAGGCCACATACTTGGCGACGCTAGAGGACAGACCTGGCCAGAAAAAGCGACTGCGGATACGATCGCAAGTTTTTTCAAAGTCAAGATGACCAGCGGTGGCGTCATTATGAAGTGCTTGAAGTATGGGAAGACGGAGTCGACGAGGAATGACAGGCACCAAGTCATAACCGGCAGGATGATGATTTGCATGGTATAGCACGCCGTCAATAAGTTTAAATAAGCGAAGTTGGCGTCGCAACCGGCTGTTGGGCGGCTCAGCAGATCCATTGAGTCGGTCAATCAAAGTGCGGCAGTAGGTATCTTCCCGCTGCAACGTTGGCAGTTCCGAGGATTGGAGATCTGAAGCATAGCTGAGAGGGGCTAATGGCAAGCTTGTGTGCCGGGATTCCAAGGGGCAGGGGGCGTTGACGAGGATAAGGGACAACGCGAAAGGGCATCAGCATCCAAATGCTTTCTGCCGGACCTGTACGTAATCGTAAAATCGTACTGCTGCAGACGCAAGACCCACCGTCCTAGGCGACCAGACAAATTTTTTAGCGTTGATAGCCAACAGAGGGCGTGATGATCGGTGACAATGGTGAAATGTCGGCCGTACAAGTACGGGCGGAACTTCTGAATGGACCAGACAACAGCCAGACATTCCTGTTCTGTGATAGTGTAATTTTGCTCAGCGGGTGTCAGCGAACGACTAGCGTACGCGATTACTCTTTCACGAAGCTGAGCATCAGATTGTAGAAGAACCGAACCAATGCCGCACCCGCTTGCATCGGTATGCAGTATGGTGGGTGCCGTTTCGTCGAAGTGACGCAGGACAGGGTCAGATGTAAGAGCGTTTTTGAGGGCTTGAAAAGCTTGTTGGCACTCATCCGTCCAGTTGAAAGGGACGTTAGCCCGTAAAAGCTGGTGCAGAGGAGAAGCTATGGTGGCAAAGTTGCGAATAAAACGGCGGAAATAGGATGCCAGGCCAAAGAAGCTTCTCAGATCTTTTTGAGTGAGTGGCCGAGGAAAGTTGACAACAGCGGCTGTTTTGTCGGGGTCCGGACGAATCCCATCTTTGGCAACGACGTGTCCCAGCACTTTGATACTTTTACTGGCGAAACGACATTTCTTGGTATTTAATTGAAGTCCTGCATCAGAAAGGCAGGACAATACTTGATCTAGGCGCTCCAGATGTTGGGAAAACGTGGACGAAAAAATCACAACATCGTCTAAATAACACAAACACGTTTTCCATTTGAAGCCGCGGAGCACAGTGTCCATCATGCGTTCAAAAGTAGCTGGGGCGTTGCAAAGACCGAAGGGCATTACATTGAATTCATAAAGGCCATCTGGAGTGATAAATGCCCTTTTTTGTTTGTCCGCTTCGGCCATCGGGATTTGCCAATACCCGGAACGAAGGTCCAGGCTCGAGAAATATTCTGCGCCTTGCAAGCAATCCAAAGCATCGTCTATTCGTGGCATAGGATATACATCTTTACGAGTTATCCTATTTAGAGCCCGGTAATCAACACAGAACCTCACGGAACCATCCTTTTTTCGAACCCAGAACAATGGGCGAAGACCACGAACTCGTCGACGGTCGAATAACTTTTTTCTTGAGCATATCAGCCACATTTACCTCTATTACTTTCCGCTCGGACGAGGAGACACGGTACGGTCGGCGGCGAATAACGGTGGGCCCTTCCGTTTCGATTCTATGCTCTGCCGCCGTGGTCTGTGTGAGGCCGGGCGCATGCACGTCAAACCAGGTGTAGTGCTTTGCGAGAACGTCGGGTAATAGCTTCGTTTGATGAGGCGTAAGCTCGGAACTGACGGTGGTAGCAAGAGCTGACAGATCGGGAGGCGAAGCAAACAAGGACTCTTTTGAGGCCTGGGTGCCACCAGAAACGACAGAATCAGGGTTACTGTCGAGCACTAGTGGTTCCTCGGTGCCGTAGAATGGGCTCATTAGTAGTATTGACTGCGGCGAGTGCTGCTGATCCATTTGCCTATCGAATTAGACAAGTTGCAATGGCAATCCCATTCGGAAGAAATCGAGCAGCCGGGACGGCCAGCACATCGCCTTCTGTAATTTATTCTGAAACGACGGAGAGAATTTCTTCGCTACCAGCTGCCAAGACACGGTCAGCATTCAACTTGAGGAAGGGCTGTGGTGAGTCCTGACAACTTAAACGTTCAGTGTCGGCAATTCTGATGGCCGGGTGACGGCAGGAAATAACAGCTGAAAGCAGAGGATAGGAAGTCCCATCCTAGGTTTAGTTCATGAGCGCACGGCGAAAGCACTGCACGTTGAATATGATGCCGGATTCCTCCAATCAAAACACGCACATGTCATGCTCATTGGCGCCACGTAAACAAGGACCAATATACGGAGTCTTGACTTTCCCCAGGCGCGAACACAGGTCAGCATGAATGACAGAAATACTTGCTCCAGTATCTACGAGCGCTTCCACTTGAACCCCTTCGACAGAAACAGACAACATGTTAGACGGAAATTCAGGAGGAATTGTGGTCGATCCAAACAATGCAGTTTTCCCTCCAAAAACTGCAGTGTCTAGTTTTCCGATTGCTGGGTGGGAGCATGCACGACGGACCGTAGTGGTGACAGAGAGCAACGGTAGGGCGAGGGAGAGCGACGTCGGGCGAGACGGCTACCGCGGGGAAGGTCCGGGGCGTCAGGAGGGGACGACGAGCGGCCCGGAGGGGGTGGCGGCATACGCTGACGAATGGGGTAGCTGAAGCGGTTATCCCGTTCGTAGGGAGCGTTGCCGCGTCGCTCACCCAGCGGGCGTCGTCGGCAAAAGCGGGAAATATGCCCTCGAATGCCACAGTAGTAGCATACCGGCCGGTCGCTAGTAGGGCGCGGTGCTCGCCATGTTGAACGTAAAGGCGGTGCGGCCGAGGGTGTCGAAAGAGCGGTCAAGTGGCCATGCAGTGGCGGTGAAGCAGTCGGTTCCACGGGCGCAGGTAAGCGTGATGCGGCCTCGGAGTAAGACGGTGCGTGAAGAGGGGCGGAATGACATGGCTGGGGAAGCGATGCCATAGACACAAGCTCCTCTCTGACCATGTCACGGAGCCCAGGTGCGCGGCCGTAGTTGTTCTGAAGGTAGGGCGTGTCGCGCTGTTGCAGCTCTTCACGAATGATGTCGCGAATCAACACACGGAGTTCGGCATAGCCAGAAGGGCAGGTATCCTGTTGAACACGGATAGACTGCAGATGGTCGAGCCGCTGACATATCGTTCGCACGTCGGCAATGCTATTGGGATTGTGTATAGCCATTGCTTTAAAGGCAAAGGAAGCAATTCCCTTTATGATGTGCCGCACCTTCTCCGTTTCAGGCATATCCTTGTCAGCCCGGCGGCAGAGCGCGATGACATCTTCAATAAATGATGCGTAGGTCTCCTCTGGGCGTTGCACTCGGGCATCCAGTTTCTTTTTGGCTGCAGCCGAGCTAGCAGAGGACGTCCCGAAGATCTTGCCGAAGTCTTCCTTGAAGCTCGCCCAATCATCGATTGAACCTCCTTGATTGAAGAACCACGTCTCCGCAACTTGTTTCAGGGAGAAGGAAACGTTCTGCAGTTTGAACGCGTCGTCCCATCCGTTGAACGCGCTCACTCGCTCGTACTGGTCGAGCCGTTCCTCCGCGTCTTCGCCCCGGAGGCCAGCGAAAAAGGGAGGCTCGCGTTGGCGGCTGGTGATCGTAATGGTTGGCTGGACCGGAACCGCAGCGTTGTTGCCCGAATGGCTGCTCTCGCGTTGCATGGGGTTCGTTGGGAGCAGTAAGCGCCGACCTGATCGACGCTCCAGTGGTGTCACCGAGAGAGGTATACGGCAGGATCGAATGCACCCTCCACCACTTGAGAGACGGCGTTTCGCAAGAAGGCCTTTATTCGGTCGCCGAGCCCAGACGTTCGTCCGCAGTCGAAGCGAGGGGGTGATGATGATCATTTACAGATGATAATGACGATGGGTGCACAGACATGACTAAACGGGAAACACACCCCTTGGTGTCCACAATGCAAGCGATGATGGTTATGTTGCGTTTGGGCATAATGTCCGGCAATAACGTCCCTATGCTCACAATATATATATATATATATATATATATATATATATATATATATATATATATATATATATATATATATATATATATATATATATATATATGTAGCGGATCAGAATAGGAAATGAGGGGCTCGTTGAAAATAACACAGAAATAAGGGTTGGTAGTCGAGAAAACCTCGGAAAGCAAAGGGGAGGATGTGGTAGATCATTGAAACAGATTAAGAATTTGGAAAGAAAGAAAGAAAGTGAAGAAAAAATGCCCGCCAGGTGGGATCCGAACCCACGACCTCCAGAATACCGGTCTGGTGCGATAACCACTACGCTACCGGCGGGGCGATTTTCCCATTCACTTTCTGGGGTATTTATGTTAGGTATGTTTGTTTCCTGTGCTTGGGGGTGGTAGCCAGCGCCATTCGGACTAATCGGGGTGAAGGGGACCTTCTTTTTAACCCCCGGGTCGTGACTCGAGTGTCTACGACATGTCCAGAGTGGTCGACCAGCTTTGAACCCTCTTAAGCTCCCTTTGGCAACAAGACTGCCAGAACAGAGGCCCTCGCTATGCATGTAGCGAATCAGAATAGGAAATGAGGGGCTCGTTGAAAATAACACAGAAATAAGGGTTGGCAGTCGAGAAAACCTCGGAAAGCAAAGGGGAGGATGTGGTAGATCATTGAAACAGATTAAGAATTTGGAAAGAAAGAAAGAAAGTGAAGAAAAAATGCCCGCCAGGTGGGATCCGAACCCACGACCTCCAGAATACCGGTCTGGTGCGATAACCACTACGCTACCGGCGGGGCGATTTTCCCATTCACTTTCTGGGGTATTTATGTTAGGTATGTTTGTTTCCTGTGCTTGGGGGTGGTAGCCAGCGCCATTCGGACTAATCGGGGTGAAGGGGACCTTCTTTTTAACCCCCGGGTCGTGACTCGAGTGTCTACGACATGTCCAGAGTGGTCGACCAGCTTTGAACCCTCTTAAGCTCCCTTTGGCAACAAGACTGCCAGAACAGAGGCCCTCGCTATGCATGTAGCGGATCAGAATAGGAAATGAGGGGCTCGTTGAAAATAACACAGAAATAAGGGTTGGCAGTCGAGAAAACCTCGGAAAGCAAAGGGGAGGATGTGGTAGATCATTGAAACAGATTAAGAATTTGGAAAGAAAGAAAGAAAGTGAAGAAAAAATGCCCGCCAGGTGGGATCCGAACCCACGACCTCCAGAATACCGGTCTGGTGCGATAACCACTACGCTACCGGCGGGTCGATTTTCCCATTCACTTTCTGGGGTATTTATGTTAGGTATGTTTGTTTCCTGTGCTTGGGGGTGGTAGCCAGCGCCATTCGGACTAATCGGGGTGAAGGGGACCTTCTTTTTAACCCCCGGGTCGTGACTCGAGTGTCTACGACATGTCCAGACCGGTATTCTGGTATTATCACCGGTATTATCGCACCGGTATTATCGACCGGTATTATCGCACCAGACCGGTATTCTGGAGGTCGTGGGTTCGGATCCCACCTGGCGGGCATTTTTTCTTCACTTTCTTTCTTTCTTTCCAAATTCTTAATCTGTTTCAATGATCTACCACATCCTCCCCTTTGCTTTCCGAGGTTTTCTCGACTGCCAACCCTTATTTCTATATATATATATATATATATATATATATATATATATATATATGTGTGTGTGTGTGTGTATGTGTGAGAGTTGTGTGTGTGTGTGTGTGTGTGTGTGTACGTGGTTCACGTAGTAAAGTCCACATTATTAGGAACGAGGAAGACAGGTTTTCCATTTACTAGTGTTTGTGAAATAAAAAGGCACATTCTGGACACTTCGACAACACATGCCTTGATACAGCACCTAAGCGTACCTCCGGTAAAGCTCAGTACCAACGGATGTAAAGGCTACAACCCCATGTTTCAGCAAGGAGCAGGAGAAAGGGTAAAGCCCGTTGCACGCGTACACAGAATGGCCAAAGCAGCGCCCTTTTTACTCGTTCATACCCTAGGCATACCATCTACGCCCCCCCTCCTCCTTCCTGTTTTCCGGTTCTTTAATCTACCTAAAAGTCGGCCTACTCTTAGCGAGCACAGCTTTCCTCCCTCGGGGCTGCCATTCCGAGTCTCCCCTCGTGTCGCGCACAGCTCATATGCGGCAGAGATCAATCTCGGGAGTGTCCCATGCGAGGCCCGCCGTGGAAGCAGCAGGGCCGGCTGATGATGAGCGATGGCGGAGGAAGTGGGGACAGCGCTTAAACAAGGCCGGGGACAAAGGGCGCCGCGAAAGGAAAAAAAGAGGGAAACAAAGGTGGAGAATGGGCGGAATCTGGCGCGGAGCACGAGGAGCACGGGGAGGATGCTGGGAGAAGAAAGAGCTGCCGCGCAGCGTCCGCGGAGTCGTAATGACTTGATTACGCGGGGGGACGGTGCGTTAATAACGGCTGCCGGTCCGCCCAAAGAACACTGCCTCCTGAGCGCGGCGATGAGGGAGGCTTTCGCACCCCGCGATTTGGGCCTTTCCGGGCTTCTTCTGGAGGTTTACTTGGAAGTCGCCATGTTGGTGGGTGCGAAGCAAAGCGGGTGTCTTCTCTTCGCGGACGGGCACTACATTCTGATCTCGTTCGCTGGCGCGGCGAGAAGTAGTGCGGACAGAGGGAGCGGTTATGCTTAATTCGCTCATCCTGGCACGGCGCGGTTCATTTGCTACGAAAGAAAACAAGGGAAACAAAGAGAAGCATTGAGATGAGTAATTACTCTCCAGCATAGATTAGTGTACGCCCAGCTTGACGATAACGTGCTGGTGGACTGTTTAACGCAAATTTGCCCCTTCCGTTCGCCCACACAGAACTGACAAACATGGCCTTCATATCAACAAAAGTTCTCTCTCCGGCTCGTTCTCTCTATCGCTCTCTCTGTATGTCTACCTCTATCCGTCTCTCTCTTTTTCACTATCGCTCTCACTCCCCTTTCTAGCTCTCACTCCATCACTGTCATTAAATAACTTCGTCTTTGGCATTCTTTGCCCCAGTGGGCCTTCCGCCACTAAACACCATCGGTCCCCCTCATCTATCTCTCGCTCTATTCCGACACTCTATCTCATTCTATCCCAGTCCATCTGTCCTCTCTCTCTCTCTCTCTATCTCTCTCTCTCTCTCTCTCTCTCTCTCTCTCTCTCTCTCTCTCTCTCAATCTCAATCTATGGCTAATCCTCCTCTCTCTATCTCTCTCTAACAATATCTCTTCCTCTTTCCTCTCTCACTCTATCTCTTTTTCTTCTCGCTTCTCTGCTTTCTCCCTCTCGATTTCTTTTTCTCTTCTCTCTATCATTATCTCTGACTCCATCCCTATGTCCCTCTTCTAACTTCCCTTTTCTCCTTTTCTGCTTCTTTCTCTCATCTCTCTCAGTGTAACTGCCTTTATCATTATTATATTTCTATAAGTCCCTTCTCTCTCTCCTCCCTCTCTCCCTTTTTATTTATTACCCTCCCCTATCTTTTTTTCTCCCTGTCTCTCTCCTACCTCTATCTGTTTTCTTTGGTTGGACTGGATTTGGACTTTGGTAACTGGAGTTTTGGACTTTGGGAGTGTAGATTTTGGACTTTGGCTTTGACTCAGGTAGCACAGCAGAAGCTCCGCGCTTTAAACATCTGTTAATAGTGAAGTTTTTTAGCAAATCGTAATTTTTTCCTGTCCGCAGTTAAAAATACCGAGAAAATGACGAGCGCGCGCACGTGAGCGCAGGCCTCGCGGCAACCGCCCGGCAGTTTACAAAAGCGAAGAAAATGCAGAGCGCTGGTGTGCGCGTGCCTGACTTTGGCCAATTTTGGCCAATCTCCCTAAGTGGGTATGCTTGGCTAACTTAAAAAAAAATAAGAAAACCTCCAGCCTTTGCCGTAGTCGCGGCGACTCTTGCTCGGAACGAGAGACCCGCCGCGGTGGCTCAGTGGCTAAGGCGTTGCGCTGCTGAGCCCGAGGTCGTGGGTTCGATTCCCGGCCGCGGCGGTCGCTTTTCTGATGGCGGCGAAAAGCAAAACCGCTCGTGTGTACGAGATTTCGGCGCACGTTAAAGATCCCCAGGTAGTCTAAATTAATCCGGAGCCCTCCACTACGGCGCACCTCATCGCCTGCGACCAATCAATCAATCAATCAATCAATCAATCAATCGGAACGAGAGAGGCTGCAGCGTTCTACGTAATCGTGGCAACACTTGCTCAGAACAAGAAAGATACGTCATGGCGTACGCCCCCTCCAAAGTGATGTCCAGTGATTATCACTTCCAAAAAAAAAAAATGAAGGGAGCTCATACTTATAGCAGCAATGATGGAATAAAGGTCGTTGTGGCAGCGAATAACAAGCAAAGCGGCTGCAATCGTGGACTTAAACCTGCGTGACGGTTGTGAAGGTTGGAGATTTGCTACCTCAAGAATTACACGTTAGTGTGAGCTTCCTTCATTTATTTTTCTTAAAAAAGCGCCCTTTTTACTATTTTTATTTGAACTCGATATCAACGGCCTCAGACTTTAGTAATAACTGAGGGGGATCCGAGCATGTTTTTATTACTGAGAACCACAAGAGCCGGGCAAAGCAAACAGAACAAGGCAACCAAATAGTCTGCTCATTTCCTTTCTTCAGGCTGTCGTACTTAATTTGCGAAAGGTCAAACGCTACGCTTTCATTTGGTGCCGATATTTCCAGCCTCCCTTATTCATTTTCAAACATCCCGCCACCTGCACCGCGCTTTCCTCGCCGGCGTTTTGTTTTCCAGCGGATAAACCAACAGTCAATGCGGAGAACGGGCATCAGTAATTCTCATAACAGCGCTCGCTTGGCGCTGCCCTATATTGATTTTGGGTGTCCCTAATTGAAGGCTGTCGTGCTGCGCGCTTCGTACCTGAGGAACTCCTGGCCAAGCACGCCGAGAAAAAAATTTTATACGCACCGCGCTCGCCCACATAGAAGCCACATCGGCGTTAATGACACGCAGATGACCTTTTATACGTATCTCGGCGGGCAAAACGGCGGTGGCCTTCTGCGAAAAACTTCAACGAAGCCCCCAAATTGTGAGGGCGGTTCGAAAACAGGGTCGATAAAGATTTTTTGTTGTTGTCTTTTCCCCCGCTCTCCCAACTGGGAGAGCTTTGATCGATGACCAGAAGTATACCGAAAAGCAAGTTCCAGATTAGTTTCAGGACTTTCATTAGACATGTCCGTGAAGAACGGTGCGTGCCGATGTCTTTGCATCGCTATTTTTTTTTTGTCCACTCCGAACTTTGTAAACGACGCGATACGATAGAAAGCGCAGCGCCCTCTGTGGTGATAGAGGGTTTGAAGCATCTTGCCGGCGAACGCCGAGCAGGAGACTTGATTCCGTTTTGTTTCGCGGAAGTGTAGACCACATCATAAAAAATTAAAAATGAAGGAAGCTCAATCTAACGCGTAAGACTTGAAGGTCGCGAAGCTGTACGCAACCTTCACGGCCATCAGGACGGTTTAAGTCCACCATTGCAGCCGATTTGCTTCTTTTTCGCTGCCGCAACAACCTTTACTTCATTACTGTTGCTACAAGTGTGAGCTTCTTTCATGTTTTTTTATGTGATAATCATTGTGCATCACCTTGGAGGAGCATACGCTATGACGTGTTTTTCTCATTCCGGGCAAATGTTGCCACGATTACGGCGAACGCTGGAGTTCTTTTTTCGTTTTTTTTGGCGAATCTTGGCCAATCTCCGTAAGGCGATATGCTTGTCCTGACAAACGTGCGCTGGGGACGCTCGGCGGTCGTCGCGAGGCACGGACACATGAACGCTAGGCAATCTTTTGTTAACTGCGGGGCGGTCGCCGCGAGGCCCACGCTCATGTGCGCGTTCTCGGCAATTTCTTGGTATTTTTAACTGCGCACACAAAACATTAGGATTTTCTGAACGGCTTCGCTGTCAAAAAAATCAAAGCCCTATTTCATCTAACAGGAAACATGGTCAAAACGCCAAGTTTTCTCTGCGCGAAATTAAATATTGATTGATTGATTGATTGATTGATGATTGATTGATTGTAGGGTTTTACGCAGCAACGCTACGCAGGCGATGAGGCGCACCGTAGTGGAGGGCTCCGGATTAATTTTGACCACCTGGAGATCTTTAACGTGCGCCGAAATCTCGAACGCACGGGCGTTTTTGCTTTTCGCCTCCATCAGAAAAGCGACCGCCGCGGCCGGGAATCGAACCCGCGACTTCGTGCTCAGCAGCGAAACGCCTTAGGCAGTGAGCCACCGCGGCGGGTAATTAAATATGGGCCGTCTGCGATTGATGTTCGAATTCGATTTATTTATAAGTTCGAGTTTATTTATTTTTAATTTATTCATTTATTTATAGTTCTATGCAACGAGAATCAAAGTCAAAAGTCCGGAACCCAGACTGCTTCGACCGTGTCAGAATGGCGCAGTTTTATATACGTCGGCTTCATAATGCGCGGAACCCAGGTTCGATTCCGACCACGGGAAGAGTTATTAGATGCGAAGCATCTCATGCTCGGGGCTGTGTCCCTCCCTCCCTTGTCGTCCGCCGTCCGCACTCTACTGCGCATGCGCGTCTCTTCAGCCCCGTCAGGGTTTGGGCTGACGTCAGCGCAGTCCACTATATAAAGAAATTGTTAGGCGGCGCCCAGTTTCGATCCCACGACTATCTGGCCGCAACGTGAGGTACGTGGCGCTCTTCTGACTGCGCTACAAACCGAGACGGGAGCACGTGCTACGAACGCGCCTTATGTCCTTCACTCATTCAAACTACGCCAAGAAGCTACTGATACAACGAAGGCACGCGAAGCTGAACGTCAACGGAAACGACGAACTGAAAACTAGTGGGAACTTCAGTTGACCCCATGGCTGCTTCGAAAAATTACGCCATCTTCGCGTAGGGGAACCCTGAGTAGTAACTCAGGGTTCCCCTACGAGAAGATGGCGTAATTTTTCTTCCTCTTTTGAGACGCTTGACGTGCCGTTGTGAAAACCCATCCTCGTCATTTGCCTTCCCATTGTGTAAAGTTGGCTTTCCTGAGTGCATTTTCGCGTACGGTCGCCTGGTGAGCCAAGAACAGCTTCGCTTTAGAAAAAAGAAAAAAAAAACGCTCTTGTTTTGCTGTACATTAGTGAATGCGAACAATAACGGCGGAGTAGCTGCCCCGCAGCCACGGCAGACGCTGACATTACCTTATATACATATCGGCGCTTAATAGTTCCTCGCTGGACAAAAAATTCACATACACAAAACATGTATATAAATATACGGAAACACACACGCGCACACGCAGGAGATGATGTTTTTCGCGTCGAACTGAGGAGGTGGTGAGCCGTAGTGGAGAGTGGGGATTGTTTTAAAGGCCAGAACGACGTGTTCGCTGAGCGCCTTCAGACACGAAATACCTACAGAAATACCAAGTCCGTGTGTGCCGGTGCGTGGGTTACTTGTCAGCCCGGTTAAAGAAACCGGGCCGACCATAGTGGGGTACCATAACCCGCTGACGACAGGTTCCTCAGTGGCACGAATTGCTTTTCGGGGTTCCATACATGCGCTCGTGTCATTACGGTTGGGAATGAATACACCGATGTTTGTGTACTTTGTCTCGAATCGAACCTTAAGCGTCAAATATTCAGGCCGTTGCCACAGCAATGTTAATGTTTGCTTGCTCAGAAGAAAAAGAAAAATCATCGAGGCGCTTAGGTCTGCTTACGTGCTTTGAATGGAAGAGAAATATGGATTTCCCCAGGCCGTACGGTCGGCCCGCCGGTCGGTCGGCCAGGCGTAGCATATTTACCGCAACGTCGTACCATCGTATCATTACCGCAGTCTCGTAGCATCGTCCACAGTCGATCGGTGAGTCAAGTCGCATCTCCCCCCTCCCCCCCCTCTTTCACTCTCTGTGCTAAGACAATTTGGCGTGTTTAACGCTTCAGCAACCACAACAAGTGATACGAAAAGTTCGCATGACGTCATTATCGCGTGAAGGGCACAGGTAGTTGGAAAATACTTTTTGGAAACCGCGGCATATATGAGAAATCAGCGGCAGTGGATTTGTTAATTAGAAACTTCTATTGGTATGCTTATTATTAGGAAGACTGTGTTTACATGTATTTGTTACAAACTACTTGAATTGGTCCGTTATTACGCAGCCCTGGTCTGTCATCTCCGGCTGGAAGTGGAATTCACAGGTGCTTCCTGCTATTTCAGAGGAATGGAAGCCAGTAAGGCGCGTGAAGTCTGTGACACGCCGGAGGCCATACGGCATGTTTTATGCGAGCGTCCACGTTTTCCTCCGGAAAGACGGCAGCTTTCCTCAACTCGGTGGAAGCTAGGCTCTCGGCATCCATTCTCTGGGTAGAAAAGCATGCCTCATTGGGCTTCTCCGTAACAAGCGTACGAAGCCACAAAAAATGTTCGCGCGCTTCCTAGAAACGACGCTCTTGGACATTTGACTGTTACATAGAGGTTCGTAGGACACTGGCTGAACTCTAACTTTTTGGGTCCCAACGCTGGGCATACCTTTCAACGCTTTGTACATATCACGCCTAACATCCCTGCCTTTCTTTTACCCTAGTGATTTAGCGTTGCACACACCTGTCTGCTCCGACTTTTCTTCAATCTTTCCGTTCTCTTTTTTGCCTATGTTCCCATTCCCACGTGCAGGATAGCAAACTAGGCTCTACACAGGTTAACTTTCATGCCTTCTTTCTACATCCTTCCTTCCTTCCTTCTTTCCTTTTCCTTCCTCTTTTCAAAACATTTTCAGGCGCTGTGGGCTGTGTGTTAAGTCAGTGGAGAATCAGATGTTTCTGAGAGCCTATGCCACGACTCCGATTCCCAGAGCTACACCAACGAAGAAGTGTAGTTACAGAACTTGAACTCAAGTTTGACGTGCGCCTACCTTTGAGGAGGAAACGCGACGCGAGCAGCATCCTCCACAACAACGGAGGCAGTAGGCCCATAAAAAAAACGAATAAGGATAACGTCAGCAATGACGTACGCGAGCACGTCGTACAAAAGCAGCGCGCACACACGAGGCGGTGCGCGAGAACTGCGCGCGCACAAGACGGCGTGGCGGCCGAGTTCGGGGGAACAGTCACGACCACAGCTCCATAAAGATGGCGCGCAGCCGGGCAAACGGCTCACTTTTACTGGTCCCCGAAGGGCTGGGAGAAGTGCCACAACGTCTCCGTTTCTCCGTCTCCATATACACACTCGCCGACGCCTTCCTGCGCGGCAGCACGTCACGGCAGAGACCCACGCGGGCCGCATTTTCCGGTTCGAAGAGGTTTCCCCGCCGCCGGAACCGTTGTTTACGCGGGGAAGGCCCCCAAAGGACGCAACGCGGAGCGGAAAAGGAAAAGAGGCCGCGGCGGCGGCCGATGGTCGGTGAATGCGGGCCCTAAAAACGCGCACGCTGGGATGGCAGCCGGCGTCGGCCGCTGCGCTACCGCTGATGGTTGTGGGCGCGGCTCTTCGAGCGCGGTATTCGCTGCTGCTCATTCTTCCGCGTTCCTTGCGTGCCTCCTTTAACGACATTCGGCGCCTTAGTTGGGATGTGTATATAGCGCGATTGCGGTGAACATTACTTAACCAGAGCAATGTATTTGCTTTCTTCTTGTTGTTGTTTTTTGTTTTTGTTTTGCAACGACAGCTTTAAACAGTTACATTCAATTTGCCTCCTAACTCCATCTGTTCAATTAACACTCAGTCTGCTTCCTAATACATGTTCTTCTCGGCGTCTGCTCATGGCCGTGGGGGGCGCAGCCGTTATAACAGAGTACGCGCCATCGAAAAAACAATTAACAGCTATTGCCACTTCGGAAGTTTTCAGTTCGGAAGGTGATAGTTCGAAAGTCGCCAGGTTGAAGCTGGGGCTCACCTGCCTGACAAGCTGGACTTACAAACACTCATCCGCGAGCTTCGCTTACTACAAGGTAAAACAGCAGGTCTCCTATTCAAGTATTCGGGTAGGCTTACAGACTCAAAAACTTCCCGTGGCATGCTTCACACCCCAACCTTCACACAAAGATTCCGCCAACAGAGTATATTCTCGAAGTATGCTAACGACTACTCTAAGAATTCTCGCCTGTCCGTACTCATCTCCAGAGGAACACCATAATAAAACGCGCCGGCTTGTAATGCTTCACTCATCCCAAGCCTTAATGTCTTGGACATCACTCGGACAATAACACCTTAAGTAGGCTCAGTGTCGGCAGACATTTCGCAGATTGCCAGATTACACGCTTCTCCTCAGCACTGTGTAAGCTAATGGAGAATATCAGAGACCGCGACCATCGGTAAGCACGCAATCTTCCCCGTAGCGTGTTGTTTGCCACTCGGAGGGAAGGATGCACTCAGCTGTAAGAGACAGCAAGAAAAGCCCACGTGCCTGCAGTGTACGGGCTTCTTCGGCACTCCTGCCCAAAGACTGCCCGCGCTTATCCCTGTGCTCGCCTTGCATTCGCGTGTTTGTGGCGGGAATGCGAGGCTATAAAAAATTCCGCATCCAACCGTGCACCACCTGCGTGTGTGTGGAACTCGGTGGTTCCCACGAGGCACGATAAAAGCGATGTGTTCCCGTCCAGGCAACAAAACTGCGCATGCGCCTTGCGGTTTCATCGCGCCACGGGGATGCACCGTCATAAACTGTGCCAGGGGAAAGGAAATGATCCCCGTAGATTTTTCACGCCAGGTAAGTTGCTTCCGCTCAACGGTTACATGAATGCACGTTAGCTTGTAACGACCCATTGAGCAAACAACCCGGCGTCGACGGCATCTGTAGGAGCGGAACGGCTCCCAAACCCACGTGACCGCGAAGGGTCCCATTGCGCGTGATTCGCATAAAGAAAACACAATAAAAGGAGCGCGTTGCTAAGCAACGCCTGGGCACAGACCCTCTGGCCTCACCTAGCGGCGCAACACTCACAAGTGAGCCAGACCACCCTCCGATGCGCTAGAATTCTAAGAAGTACAGTCCAAACGATTACGCTTTGCAACCAACTAACGTAGGAACAGTAAAACGAAACCCACACCAAGTTAATCTCAATCCCCGAAAACATAGCCCGCACCACCCTTTGAAAGCCTTACTCCCCGCGCAATCCAGGAAGAGCCCTCAGCGGCGTTCACAACTGATAACAAATGCTTTTGTGTCCGCAGAATTTTAAAGCGAAGCTTGCTTTGGCTATTCTGACAGGTTTTGAAAGGGTTGCCCCGGCAGCTGCTACGTTCTGGCCTCATGCGCCGCAGGGTTTTATCTCACACCCGACAGCTTTACCTCGGCTACGCTAATCGCGGCCATGGTGCCCGGAAAGCGACCACGGGACGGCATCGCAGCACCTGGCACACGCGCAAAAAGGAAGAGAACTGCATGACACGCACGAGCGCTGGTACCAACAGTTTACTGAAAATAGGTACACACACATACGTATGAGCAGTATACTGCTTCTTCATCAGCGGCACATGCGTAGGAAGTTTAACTCCTTCTTAGTCAGTGCTATAGACGTTGAGCTGACACATGCCTTTCCCAACCTGTGAATCAGTTCTGTCTCAATAATCTCCCGTGCGATACGGTCAGAGCATCCTTCAACTACAACTGTTTTATCGAAGAATTAACGACACACTTCCGCACGTGGAGCAGTGCTGTGCTAGGAACACATCTCGCACGTTCCTTTCGAGTAAGTTATTAACTTTATTTGCACGCTCCCTTAAGTCTATGTTCAGGCTACCGACGCAAAAGCCATATCGTGATCTATGGACGCAAAAAAAAAAAAAAAAACGGCGCGTCACGCAGTTCGATTGGCTGAGACGTTAAATGACGTCATTCTTTAAAGTTATTACTACAGTTGCGGCAATAGTCTGAACCCGGCCTAACCCATCATTTAAACATCTTCTGGTCTGCCCAACCGAAAATTGCAGCGAAGTGGAATTTTATAAACAACCCCTTCTAGGCATTCTGCACTACAACACGTATAAGGTAGTCACGGCTGCGAATATGTACAATTTTCGTATCATACAGGTCTTTACATCTTACAGGTCTTCACCATTTTACAAGTCTTCTTCATTTTACAGGTCTTCACCAGCGTTCACACAGTTCTTGACAGCTTCTTCCTTATTA
This sequence comes from Haemaphysalis longicornis, assembly GCF_048455015.1. Classification (NCBI taxonomy): domain Eukaryota; kingdom Metazoa; phylum Arthropoda; class Arachnida; order Ixodida; family Ixodidae; genus Haemaphysalis; species Haemaphysalis longicornis. The sequence continues at coordinate 75,816,843 of NW_027526460.1, read as the reverse complement.
CAACGCTGGAAACATCCTGTTAACACGCGAAACAGTGATATTTGGCAAATTCCTTGTTTTCGCGCCGAGTACAAAAATCAAATGCTGCAACATAACCTGCCTTCTATTATGGATGAATTTGGAACACTATGCAATTCTTCGTTAAAGAAACCACGGGGAATATTTGTAAGGATGTAGTTTCAGTGCTTGCATATTTTTATTGTTATTTGCACTTTTCTTTCACAATTGTGCATGGCTATGTATTTTGATTATGCATTTAAATTGATATTCTTTTCTCCGCGGGTGTCGCTTTTTTTCTATTACAATGGCTTACATGCTTGTAGCGTTTGTACATTTCTCCTATGTATAAAATAGATGCCAATTGTCAATTTCACATGCAGTATTAATTGATGTATCGTTCTTTGCTGCCTCGCACTGATTGTGTGGGCCCCCGCAAGCTGTCCCCACAGCTTATAGCCCAGGCAACCAACCAGTAGTACCTGGTGAATAAAAAGGATTAGATTGAATTGAAATTGAAATTGAAATTTCAGTGAAAGTTCTTTAATTGAAAGTTCTTTCCCCCAACGACCTCTGGGTCGCGCAATCTGCAGAGCTTCAAAAGCCTGCTCGGAGCAGAAAAAACGACTCTCCCGTCTGAGCAGTGAGTCACTTTTTTCAGGTTGTGTGACAATTGATGCATATAGAGGATAACCGCAAACTTCTGCTTGCTCTTCACAGGCTCTGCGCATGACTGGGCCTTCGCGCGCAGTTTTCCAAGACCCCCCCTCTGCTATGGACGCCAGTACAGATGTACGGTATACCCAGCGCTCTGCAGGCGTTCCACCTGGCCGCAGAAACCAGCGGCAGTAATGTGCGGAGAGGATTTTTCGAGGGCGTTTTGGAAGCACAGTTTTATAATAGTGCCTTTAGAATTTTTGAATGCGCGGAGTTTCTTTTTTTTTTTTCTTTTTTCGGCGCGGCGTTTATAGCACCAGCAGACACCGCCAGAATGTAGCTTAAACTGAATATGTAAAACCTTGATATGCCCCGTCATCCCGATTTCGTACGTTAGGTCCAGGGGATGCAGACATTCTCGAAACAAGGTTTGCATATCCACACGTTCGGGCTCGAGGGAACCAGGTTCACATTTAAAGACAATTAGAATGTCATCTACAAATCAAAACACCAGCACGGCATTGCTTCCTTCTAATCTTGCTGAGAGGCTTCTGTCCCAATATGACAAAATATAAATCGCTTAGCACGGCAGTTATATAGGACCCTATACACACTCCGTGCTTCTAAAGATGAGGTAGTCTCTCGAATTGCACATACATTTTAGCGAATCGAGAGAGAGAGAGAGGGGGGGGGGAGATTGCTGGGGAAGCCCAGTTCTTGCGGGTGTCACGCCCTTTGCGTTTGGAGCTGGTAGCGTCTTCGCCAGGGAGATTGAGACGTTAAACGTTCCTCGCTACGTTTCGTGTTTCGCGACGCACTTGCCGCTGCTCAACGTTCTGAACAATCAGCAACTACACCAAGCGTAATAACGCTAACAAAAATGCCACACGCCAGTTCATGGACGTCGCTTTTCCGATGGAGGCGAAAAGCAAAAACGCGCGTGGGTACGAGATTTCGGCGCACGTTAAAGATCCCCGGGTGGTCCAAATTAATCCGGAGCCCTCCATTACGGCGTGCCTCATCGCCTGCGTTGCTTCGGCGCGTTAAACCCCACAATCAATCAATCAATCAATCAAATCAATCAGTTCATGGACGTAAAGCTTCGCGTTACGTCGATTCCAACCTGTGCGTGGGATCCGCCATATTTTTTGTTATTACTGATATTATTATTGTTGTTGACTTTAGATTTGCAAAATTTGGAGAAATGCAGTGTATGATGCAGTGAATTCGGTTCCACAGCACCAGATAAGACGCCAGGATTTGTTATAAAGTCGACAAGGTCTGTGTCATCTGGCCTATTGGCATCGGTAGAGGAGCTGGAACCATATAATGCACAGGAAAAGATAACTATAATAAGGTAGCAAATGGGGGAGCTGGATAGCATTCATGGTGGTCAGCGCGAACGGAAACAGCACACGAAGAAGAGAATACCGCCTGTGTCGTCTATTCTCTTATTCGTGTGTTGTTTCCTTTCGCGCTGACCACCATGAAAAGATAACTAGCAACACATACACCCTGCCGGCAGAAATAGAAACCACGGAGTCAGCCTCAGGCGGCCCAGGAAACGCCCTGCTATAACGAGAACAGGAGGGCGTTTCCTTCGATATGTCCCCGATATACCGCGTTGGTAGCTCAGTATATAAACAAAAGATTTCTACTTTCGTCTTACCATGTGTACCCTCTACATCCGCTTGGTGATGGGCTCAGAAAACACGCAGCTTGTCTGAGAATTTCGAGAGTTGCACCATCATAATTCAAACGAGCAGCGTCCATTGCAAGGGGTCTGGTAAACATCGCTGTGCTGGACGGTCGTGAGCTGTTGCCTCCCAGAGTGCGCTTCGCTAGCGAAAGAGCCCGCAAGCGCGCGATTCCCGACCAACTCAAAGCAATAGAAAGTCGATACACAAGGTCGTCTCCCGCAAAAAGCTCTTTCCAGCCCGAGCCGGTTCCCGAAGGCTTCTTTCCTGTCTTCCCCGTTTTTGTTCAACGACAACGCGGCTGCACAAAGAAAAAAAAATAACTCCACTGTGCTTGAAAAAGGAAGCGGAACTTTAAAATATATTTCGGCGTTCCGAACAGTTAAATGGTTTAAGCGAAAGCAGGTTTACGAACGGCTAGCCGAGCGACCAACGCCGTCTTCGTTCGCTGCTGCTCCGACGTCGTCGTTTCTCCCGTCTCGTCGTCTTATCTTCGACGGCCTTCCCAGAACGGCCACGGCGCAAACCGCCGTCTCGCACGGCGGCTCCTTCTATGCTCTCGCTTTTGACGTTTTGTAAATTGTCTTCTCTCATGAAATTTGCCGCGACGCCCATGTCAAGGCGGCGGGCAGCGGGGAAATGTCAGTAGGTCGCGTAGAAAAAAAGACGACGAAAAAGAGAAGACGATGAAAACGGGGTTAGCAACAGCGTCCGGGGTCCCGCCTCAAGGCAGCGAAATGGACACGCCGTCAACTTAGACTGGCCCGAAGAGCTTAAAAAAATAGCCTGTTCTAGACTAGTCGCCGTAATTGTGATTTTGGCGACGACAGCCGTCTTCAGAAAAAGTGATGGCTTTCAGCAGCGTGCCGCGTGAAACACAAAAGCATGAAGCATGAAACGTGAAACAACACGGCTATAGTGCCTAGCATGACTATAGAGGATGACTATATGCACTATTACAGCATGACTGCAAGGTGCCGTTCCCGCTTTCTACCGTACGCTTGGTGGCGTGCCTGTCAATGTTGATGTGAAAGCAAAATTTCTACGATAAATCCAAAGACAGTGTTTTGCTTTTTCAGGCTAGAGCAGGTTGCTTGCGGACTAAGAGCTTTGTGGGGAAGTATTCACAAAATGATGGGGTATGCGTGGTCTGCGGAAAAGAAACAGAAACTATGCGGCACACAGTGTTAGAATGTGAGGGTATCCATCCAAATCTGGAGGGAAATATTCGGCTTCCCAGAAGCCATAGGATTTATGTGTAGCACTGAGGCAGTTAACTTCAAGGTTGTCGAGGCGACTAAAAGAAGATTGCAATGCTGGTGGACGAAAAGCAGAGAGGGGGATATAACCTAGGAGAGCTACCACCTGTAAAAGAAAAAATAAGTATTTTGTGCCTAATAAGTTTTTTGTGCATTAAATGAAGAGTGGAAAACATAGGCATATTAGTTTCTTCGTTGTTTATTTGGTAAGGTGACACGTCATCAATCCGCTACAAAGGGGATACCACTATCAATCATCATCATCATCATTATGTGCGAGAGCGCCTGGTGTTTGAAACGGTTGTTTCGTCACTGGTCTCAAGTATAGAGAAGATTCAAATTGGCCGCTACGGGCGACGTGACACCTGTCGGCACGTTTCAATAGCGGAGCCGTTTAGGGGCTCGCAACGTCCGTTGATAAGGTCACGCCAGGATAAGGTACCCCGCTGGGCCGACAGATGGCGCCACCGCCTCGACAGCCATACAGTGCGCGATGTGGAATCCACTCGCTATACATGCACCGATAAACTACGAGATCTCCGTGAGTGAGCTTCGTGTGCGTACATACAGCACATAACGGAGGAAAATAAAGATTTGATTTGATTTGATTTGATTTGATTTGAGTGGCGTTATGAGCGACCCCCGCCCCTGCGGGAGGTGGCCGCCAGCGAGCTGACGTCAGCTCCGCTGTTTCGACAGATTTCACAGGCGTGGAACTGAATTTATTTTTTAATCGATACACGTTGCCGTAACGACATCTGTCTTTTTGTGGAAATATTAACTTAACGACAATTCCTACTAAACATTACACGCGGATAGTCAGAAATGAAACAGAATATTGAAACGTATGCGTATAATTACACCAACGGGTGAAAAAATCGGGCACAAATAATTATATTATTACATTAAGGAGATACCTGCGGCAACCCAACGGGAAGTCTTCACTTATCTGCTTCATTTCCTGGAGACGACCGGCCTTACGCAGCGGCTGTAGCCCGGAGTGCAGTGATTGACTGGCGTGCTCGGACTGACAGCGTTCTAGGACTGACAGCTCTCTTTATACCTCTCTCTCTCTCTCTCTCTCTCTCTCTCTCTCTCTCTCTCTCTCTCTCTCTCTCTCTCTCTCTCTCTCTCTCTCTCTCTCTCTCTCTCTATTTCTACTTTACCCTATCACTCCCCCTCTACTTCCCTTCCCCTGCACTGGGTTGTATGCAGGTGAGCTCCCTGCCGAGCTCAAAATATCCCCAGTGAATTTCCTTTCATTTTCCCGTCGCAAACCACAACCCCCCCCCCCCCCCCCCCCTTATTAAGGAGATACCCTCGCCACCCCTTTTTTAATAAAAGGACTGCGATTTTCCACTTCCTCTTATCTCGAGGACATCGGATCCATCAGTCGTGGCCGACCCGATCGAGGGAGGGTCAGTCTTCCCTCCTTAAATGCCATCATTCCTGCCTCAGCCTCTAAAAAGCGTTCGCATGTTCGACTGTACAACCATTGCCCTAGCCGTCTGCTCTAATCACGGCGTGGGCGACAAACGCTTTCGACGCGCTCCCGACTTCGACAGCAATCTGTTCCCCGAACATGTTTCGCCGTCTCCCCCGAAAAGCGTGGGTGCGTAACGTTTCCTCCCTGAAAAAAAGTTGTTTCCTAATCTCGTTTCGCCGAAACAGCGTGTCCGGCCAATGACAGCTGCTGTCATTCAAGATCTCGCCTCTTCGCGCAATGTCTCGCGGCGTGCCAGACGCAATGACCCAAGGCCACGACGACCACCAGGCGTGTCACTCGTGTCAGAGAGAGGACAGCCGAGAGCAATAGGAAACAACAACGCCGCCAAGGCAAGAAGCAGGCCCCCGAATCGGCCAACTCTCGCTTTCTTGCTCGTAACGTGTATGGAATGGTTTATTTCATTGTGGCAAGGTTTTTAGAACTCCGGCGAATAAGGTTTCAAAGAGTAGCGTTCAGCTAAATACAGTGGTATAGCTGTGTGCAGGCTTTGTACTTATCTTTAAGGCGTTGGTAGCACTATACCGTGGGAAAACGAATGAGAGAAGGGCCTACAGCAACACCGGAAACATTCGTGCCACCGGAGAATGTGAAAACCCGAGAAGGACAGATTTGATTAAACCAAGTTTGCCCCTCAAAATTTGCGGTGTCTCAAGACGGTCGGAAACTTTATCCAGATCCAACTACAGGACCAAAAATGAAAGGAAAAAAAATAGGCAAGGGCCATAGTTAGCAGCTTCGCGAGGAAGGGGCTGGGTCTCCGTTCGAGCGGTAACACGTGCCGGTAGCGGGGAAATTCGCGCTATTAATTTCTTATTTTAAATTATTGGAAGATTCGGTGATGGCAGGACGGACAGATGCGGAAACCCAGAGAAGCTACAATATTCAAGGCAGGCGAGATCGCTACAAAAGTGTACAAGTAATAAGAAAGCGGGGCAATTTTAAAACTGTCCGAACTAAAACAGTTAGTGTGGTCGCATCATGAGAGTTGTTGATGAACTGGTCACTCGAAGTGCGCGTTTATGAAGTTAGAGTTGCTTATTTTTGCTGCTGCCGATTTCCCGAACATGTCGAAAGTGAACGCATGTTCTTCAAATCACGGCTGATAAGGAATTATTTTACCCTCCCCCTTTTTTTCCGATGTTCATCAAATGAAAACGTTTTACATTACATGACCGGCTTACATAGTTTGCGCGCTCGAAAGCTTTAGAATCTTTCTTACTGGCCCACTAGCTGCAGATACCAAGAACTGACTCATTAATTCAACGAAATGAGCGTCCATGAACTAACAGAATTTGTTTATTTCCCCGTTCCATCCCTCCCCACCCTTTTCTTCCATCGTGACAAGTAATCCTACCTTTCCAGTGAGGGTTATACCATTGGTTAAAAGGAGACAACAATGAGCTACGCGTGCCAACGCAGCAGCGCCACTCCGCAGCTGTAACATCCAAACTGCCTGCTGCATGTTTACAAGCCTCAAGCGACAGCCATTAAATCAACCTTTGGCGCACCCGTAAGCCTTTGTTCCCACAGCAGAATCAGCGACAAAGGAAACCATCGGCGCGTGTTCGCAACAGTAGACACACACGTAGCTTGCGTACGCCTAGTGAAGCGCAGGGAAAACAACCTAACGCACAGCGGCGAGCGGAAGCAGCGAAACGCGCCTTGCTTCATCCACGCGTACGCGCGTGGGCGGGAAAGCTAACGCGCGGACTCTCCGTGCGGTTTGGATACTTCCTGGGTGCAGCGTGTACCCTGAAAAGCGCTACGGGGCTCGGTATAATCACAAAGAAAAGCGTGTTTGCCGACGAGACGGTGGGGTTGGGTTAGGAGGACGACAGCACGAACAAGCGGTCAAATGGGAGCGTGGGAGTCATGCTTTCCCACGCAGCCTCTGCGTAACGTGGTGCTGCGCGAAGCGACGGCGATGCGCCAGCCGTCGGTCGGCTTCCTCGGCGAGATCGAGGCGTCGCTGCAGCGCGCCATCGATGACGTCGAAGACCAACTGCAAGGCACAGGCCTCACGTGTTCCCCGACAAAGTCAGAGCTCCTGATCATACCACCAAAACGAAAAAGCCGAGGAAACAAGACTGAACCCAATATCAACCTCCGGACGCGCGACGGGATGACCATCCCGCGAACGAAGACGCTGCGTATCCTTGGTCTACACGTCGATGCGCTTGGGCACAATGGCCTTACCATCACAAAGCTGGAAACGAAAATATTAACAGCCGTAAGGCTTATCAAGAAAGTGGCAACGAGGCATGCAGGGATGAAGGAAGGCAACCTCCTGAAGCTGGTGCAGTCGTTTGCGATCAGCCACGTGGCCTACGTCGCGGCTTTCCACGACTGGACAACAGCAGAGAGCCGAAAGGTTGATGCGCTGATACGCAAAGCATATAAGACGGCACTAGGCCTTTATACACACACTAATACAGAGCGCCTCTTAGAGCTAGGAATACACAACACATTAAGCGAAATAGCAGAGGCACAACATACAGCACAACTCACAAGACTAGCACAGACAAAGACAGGCAGATCGATATTACAAAGAATAGGTTCTCAAACGAGGCTGCAGGGGGACAGGGACCGATCGCCGCTGCCGCGCGCGCTGCTTCGCTTTCTGCAGGTTCCACCAATTCCCAAACATATGGACCCAGAGATGAACCAAGAACGTCGCCTGGCCAGAGCAAAGGCCCTCACCGCTACATATGCCGCGGACACTGGTGCATACTATGTCGACGCGGCGGCATACCCAGACCGCCCGGGCACGTACGCTGTGGCCGTGGTCGCGGCAACCTCAGGGGAGCTGTACACGGCGGGCAGCGTACGGGCTCGGGACTCCAACCAAGCAGAAGAGCTGGCCATCACACTAGCCCTAACTAACCCAAAGTGCACAACAGTGTTAAGCGACTCGCGTAGTGCGGTTATGAACTTCGCTACAAACAAAGTGTCCTCGTGCACGTCTAGGGTGTGCGGGGCCCTACCACAACGACTAGTACCAGTGACCATCAGGTGGTTCCCAGCGCATATGGGCCCGGTGAGCACGGGTGCGAACCGTAACGAGGAAGCAGACCGAGCAGCGCATGTGCTCACCGGCCACGGCACTGCCCTGAGCCCTCGACCTACGGAAGGCGACAATGACGGGATGATACCGGTTGGCACATATAAAGGGGTGCTGACCTGGTATCGAGAAAACAGAAGGACTTATCCGCCACCACACCGGAATCTCACCCGACGGGAGGCAGTACTGCTACGACAGCTGCAGGCACGCGCAATATGGACGCCAGTACTCGCAAAGCATGTATGCCCGGAGGTATACCAAAGTGATGTGTGTGCGGTGTGCGGCAGGGATCGAGCCACCATGGTGCACGTGTTATGGGAGTGCCAAGAGACAGACCGACTCATGGACACGCTGCCACCACGCCTTGCCAGTGCGGTGGCCAGCACAGACTGCAACCTACAGCGGGAGGCCGTTCAGCTTGCGCTGGCGGCCCTTGAACGCCAGCGGCCGAACACGCTGCCTCCCCCCCCAGGAGGCCGGCGACAGTAGGTAACATCTCGCAGGCAATAAAGATGTTGTTTCTCTCTCTCTCGATTCGTTTGGGAAAACGGTCTCTACTTGTGAGGAACAAGGACAGTCGCCGACAAGGGTGCGATGGTTCCCAGTGGGCGAAAAGTTTGAGCGAGAGTGGACTTTCGCGCGCGGGAGAGGGAAACGAGAAACGGCGGGATCACAGAGATTGACGGGAAAACTTTACCATCCCTTCCAAAAGAAAGTTGAGGGTAGCACGAAAGCTTTCTGACATCGTAACTGTGTCAAAAGTGCGTCAAAACCTCCGCTGAAGGTGCGTCCAATCGATCGCCAAACCTCCGAAGACGAACCCATGCTACGATTTTTCGCGCACTAAGTAGACCCATCTACGAGTGATCGTAGTATGTACCGATGCGTGGTTTATAAGATAAAGGTATACTACTTCATGATAGAAAAGTGTATTGCGTTACGTAGAATCGTTCCTTTTTCGCGATTTTAAAGCAGCCGTCTTGGCAGAATGGAAGCCCGCTCTCACGCGCGCGCCCTGTGTCTAGACACCTTATCAGATCTTATCAGCCTACCTTTTTGCCTGTCTTCACGCTTATTAACCGCGGATTAGTCAGCTAATCGCCGTTTCCATCTCTGTCACTGCTCGCCCGTTTTCTTCGAACGGCGTTATGCCATTGGATAAACAATGACGCTGCTCAATTTATCCTACAACACGACACCACCGCAAAACCTCATTCCCCCATACAGGGTAGCAAACCGGGTCCTACAAATGGTATATCTCCCAGCCACCTCTCTCTCTATATATATATATATATATATATATATATATATATATTCTTACGTGGCGGCAGGACGAATGACAGGAACCATGGTTGAATGCGGAGAGATATATTTACATGATGTCGTCCAGGACAGCACGAAGCAAAGCCACTCGCGACAATATATATATATATATATATATATATATATATATATATATATATATATATATATATATATATATATATATATATATATATATTTTGTAACGTGGCGGCAGAGCCAATGACTCGAACGATGGTTGAAGGATGAGCAACAATCTATTTACAGAATTTTGAATGCGGCCATAACCGCGCGCGCTGGGACCCACCCACTTCTTCGTCGCCCTCGTCGTCTTCTCTGATGAGCCGTGGCTGTATGGGGCATTGGCCGCCTAGGTGTCCCGTGACATTACCCCCCCCCCCCCCCCCCCGGTCGAGGGCGACTGTCCCGGTCGAAGTTGCACCGCGGTGACGATGGTGACGCAGATGAGCAATGTGGGAACACGCAAGCCAGGCAGCATGCGCCACACAGCTTCGTCGTCATCGCAGATGCTTGTGCGTGACGCCACATGCGGCTGCTGTCTTCATTATCGCTGATGGAGTAACATGCCCCTTTCCTCGAAGGCGACCGTCCCGGTCGAGGCCGCTGTAGCATGATGAGCTCGGTGAAGGTGAACGATGTGATGAGAATAAAGAGTGAAGCTCTTGCCCCCATGGATGTAAGCGATGGGTTTGGTGAGCTCCGGCCCACAGCAGCGACGCCCACAATGGAATGACGAACCGGTGAGGGCTTGCTACCACGTCGGACCACAGGGCTGGGGACACGTCGTCGTCGGATCGGCTCGTCACGGGCTGGGGACCAAATCATGTAACTTTACTCTGATGAAGGCAAGTCCCGTTGCCGCTACGTAAGTAAACCTTGTTTGTTATTGTTCTTGCTGTGTATCCGACTCTTTACTTATACTATATATATATATATATATATATATATAAATATATAAATATATATATATATATATATATATATATATATATATATATATATATATATATATATATATATATATATATATATATATATATATATATATATATATATATATATATATATATATATATATATATATATATATATATATGTATATATATATATATATATATATATATATATATATGTCCGCACGCACATACGCACTCCACACTTGACCAGCGCGCAGAGGCAGCCGAACGAGCAGGCGTAGCGCAGCGCCACGAACATTTCTGCCAGAAAGAAAGACGCTTGCTCCTATTTTTTCTTCCTGGCTCGGCATTCTTCAGCCCAGGAGGCTTCACAGACTCAACGAGTCTTTCGCTCATAGCGCATTTAGCGCTCTCCCGCTGAAATAGTTGCCTGGAGTAGTTAGACTACAGAACACCTCAAACGCTGTTATTCTGCAACAAATTTTCGAGATGGGGAACGAATAAGTCAAGTCCTTATATTATGTGGCGACGAAATGTCTGAGGTAACTAGTATGACCCGACACACGTCAGCTAACACTGAAACTCGCCCAACGCAGTGTTCTCCTTCTTCCGCGACCTTCAAAATCCAGACATTTTCGGGGCTCCTATCTTCTCACAGCCATCATATCGCTGCTGTTGGCGGCCGACTTTTATTAAATTGCTCCTCCGCAACTGAAAATGAGTATGTGACTGCAGTTTAAAAAACCACGGAACAAAAGTAAAACAAACATTTTCATCAAAGATGATCTGCGACGGCAAGAAAATTACAGAGTACTTTTCGTGCTGACCTTGGCTACAGATTTCCCAACTTCCGCACCCACGCAGGAAAGAAAGGTAGCATTAAGCCACCCCCTTTTAAAGGTACTGAAACGTCCTTCAGCGGAACTTTCGTCAAGCGTATAAATTGATTCTGCGCGACTGTAGACCCTTCGCTGCAATCCGAACTGCAATATAGTGACTGAAATCCTAATTCCTATTTATAAGCCTAATTCAAGCCTTCCCGGACCCCACAATCCCAGCCAGCTTCCCGATTCCTGTTTCCTATGCGTGGAAACGAAATCAGCGCACTAGGTCGTGATTCCGGCGAAACGTAGGAATGAACCTGGATTTAGAAACGTTGCTTCCTCATTTCTTTTTTGCATTATTAGGCCCCGGAATTCCAGTCGCTGTATGCTCTCGCTGCGTGGCCCCCAAAAGGTCGTTCCGACGTCTTTAAAAATTCACATTCGAGGGGTTTAAACTCTCTACCTGGGCTGTGAGGTGCACTGCAGTGGAGGACTCCGTATTATCCTTGGCCACAAAGGTATTTTTAACGTACACCGAAATCTCGACACAAGGGCGCTTTAGTTTTTCGCCTCCATCGGAAAAGCAACCACCGCGGCCGCTGGGCTTAGCAGCACAACGCCTTAGCCACTGAGCAACCGCGGCGGAGCCCTCTGATGTCCTTGGCGGGAAAAACGAACGAGGTTACGTAAGCGTGTTGAGCGCCACACCTTTTCCTCCACCCGGGTGAAAGTGCCTATTTTTTATTCAGTCTTTGTTCCGTTTTATCAAAGTAACTGCATCCATAGCTATAACAGCATTCGCGTGGCACGGTCAGGGGCCTGAACCGAGTGCTTTGCTTGCCCCCGAGGTCTCTGAAAACCCGCTATTTACACATTCGCCTCAAGGACTCAACCGTTTTTCCTACTTCATTTTTGCTTCGTTTTTGAGCCAATATTTATCGCGGACCTGACCGTAGCCTATTTTCGCTGGGCGTCAAAGCGCGTTCAGTATCCCCTTTTTGCTTCGTTCCCCGCAGGGCAGTGATGTTCGAGACGCAGAGAATGCTTTACACGTGTAGGGCCCGTCAACGTCAAGCCCGTGTCGAGTTCAACGCAGTCAGGCAACGCGATGACGGGACAGCAGGATAGAGGGAGGGAAAGGCGCGCCCAGCGGCTTGGAAATGGGCTCCGTCGTCAGCCGCGACGCTGCTTCCCAAACGCATCATCGCCGGCTCTGTGGCGAAGCGGCCTAAAAGGCGAGCCCATTTTCCTTGTTCGACGCGAACGGGAGGCGAGGTGCAACAGGACAGGCTGTGCTTCGACGCGCACTTTTTGCTCTTCGAGCGCTACATCTTTTTATAACGCGAAAGCTTAGTATGCCTAATACAGGAAGGCGACCTTGAGTGACTCATGGTTCATCATCATCATCACCATCGTCATCATCCTCACCAGCCTATCTATGCCCACTGGAAGGCAACGGCCTCTCCCATTAATATCCATTTATCCCGGTCCTGTGCTAACTGCGACCGATTTATTCCCGGAAACTTCTTGACCTGACCTGCCCACCTAACGTTCTGCCGCCCCCTGCCTTCTCTAGGGATATACTCTGTTATTCCTTCGTGAGCAACGGTTATCTTTCCTTCGCATTACATGCCCTGCCCATGTTTATTCATGAATAATGACTCATGATGAATGATTACCAAAGTTAATTATTGATTGATTGGTTAGTGATTCATAGCAATTGCTGGTAAGGTGGAATTAAGGGGGATTCATAGAAATTAATGATTGAGTAGTAATTTATTAGTAAGTTATTGTAACAATTAGTAAGGTGGGACTAGAGCGGGTTAAGGTAGATTAAGGACGATAAAATAGCGAGGCTGCTTTGTGGACGAGTGGACGTGTATATACAGGGTACCCGTCACAATAGCACGCCAGGCATTCATCTCCAAAGCACTTAAGCAGACTTAGGTGTGCCCCCAATTTTTTTAATACGTGGAATTTGCGGTAACGGGTCTCCTCATGAAATTTCGCCACTTCGTGCACCGATTGGCTTCTTCAGTCATGTCATTTAAGACAGTATAGAATATTCCAACTGGTGGTGAGGGGGCGTATTCGTGACACTTCCTGACTCCTTGTGTGTGGAAAAGGATTGCTATCAGTTTGAAAGTCCCTCTCCTTGTTGTACTCCTAAAGTAGGCTCCGGTATGGCCCACCACTGCATGTTATAAAAACGAAGTCATGGTCGTCGGAATTTCGCTCTTTACTAACCTGACGAGCACGTCATTGTGTTGTTATTGTTGATGATGATGGTGGTGGTGGTGGCGGTGGTGGTGGCGGTGATGACGACGACGACGATGTATCGAGCCATGCACACGTATGGTCAAATTTTTGCCAGAATTTATCTTTTTAAGTCTAGGACTGAACAAATCAAAGCGCTTTTCTTAAGAGCAAGATGGTTAAAATGGGAAGCTTTTTCCCGTGCAACTTGAGTCAGTCAAAGCCAAAAATTCAAACTGCTTTCCACAGTGCCAAAATGGTGCAATCAAACAGACGTCGGCTTCATTACGCGAGTGACCCAGGTTTGATTCCGACCCCAGGAAGCGTCTTTTTTTTTTTTTCTTGGGGCGCTTGAGGTGTCGCCGAAAGGGGGAAATGACAATGCATTCTCGGAGCGTTGTAGGGAAGCTACTCGACCAGTCGCGCCGCAAAAGTGGTTAATGCCCAATGTGTCTAAAGTGTGGTACCCTGTTTGGCTGTTAGCTAAACGCTTGTGTTGTCCAAACCTTTGAACCTCAATGAGGCCGTCGAGTTCGTTAGTCAGCCCGATACCTCGAACCGCTCGGTGGAGGTCTTAAGCGGAAGGCCGATGGCCCGCTTGTACGCTCTTTGAGCCCAGGAACTTCTGGAAGACGCCTAGAAGCTCCAGTTGAAAACTAAATAAGGCTTTGTTCTCTCTCTTGAGGCACCTGATGTGTCTTCGCTTATCATCACCGTCGTGTTGTAAAACCCACTTTGTAAAGATGGCTTTCCTGCAGCAGATTTTGGCGCGACATCAAATGCCACCAGTGAGGTAGCAAGCTTCGCTTTAAAAATCAGGGGGGGGGGGGGTGAAACGTATTTGCACAACAGCTTACGTTCCCAGCAGCTCCTCCTGAAAGAGACGCACCGGGTGGATAGCTAAGCAGAGATGCAGTCATCGCGAATGCCAAGCGCTGCCATGCAAGCGCTGTTACGTTAAACAGCAGAACCACCTGAGATTGGCCGAGTCGGTTGATAATCGCTGATAATGTTCTAGGTTACCATGTTTGTAATATTCCTCGTTCTACATTCAGCCTGAAGTCACTGATGATTAAGATGTGAAACGGGGGTGGGCAAAAAAAAAAAAAAGAATAGCGCTGAGACGTTCTTGACATTTAATTATGCTCCAATCAATATTGGTTGAAGCTCCAACCAGTATTGGTTGGAGCTCCATTTGTTGGAGCTCCGTAGAGCTCCATTGGTTGGAGCTCCATGTTACAACCAGTATTGGTTGGAGCATAATTAAATGTCAGTTTAGTAACTTCCCAACCAGACAGAAGTGTGTCAAAATGTTCACCTGTGAGACGTTCTTTTATTTCCCTTTTGTGGGGTTTGGACAACGTGTTTGTCGGGTACAAAATTATTTGTATGGTTCTGCAGACTTCTTACGCCATAATACGCCTAATTTTCTTGCGCCATACAACGCTTAGGGTTCTATGAAAATCTACCACGCACTGTGGTAGTCAAAAATGCTACTTTTTTTTCAGGACACTCAATGCTATTGTTATCTCCATAAACTAGGATTTGCGCATATTACAAGAGAGGACACAATTTCAGCGAAGTTCACCGGAGTGTGTAAAGAGTGTGTCTCGCCTTTTGCCGGTGTTTCCGCGGGCTTAGTGATGAGTACCGACTGGTCGTGTCTTTTATACCGTAAGGTGTCGCATAGACGCGGCGAATGCCGGCAATTTACCCGCATCAGAAAGAAACAGTTACTACTGGAACTAGCGCTATTATTACTGCGAAGTGCAGAGAAACTGGGGCAGCAGGAGTAGCTGCTGTTCTCCTTCTGTGCTCCCACCTTTTTATGAAGAAGTCGGCGCTAACCTCTTTCACTACAGCGACCGCCATTTGCGCAATACGACACTCGCTGGGTCGCCTCACTTGATGCACTCACTCGCCACGCAGTGCCAGCGCAGCACCTTTTCCAATTACTACCACAATGTGCGGCGTCCGCTCGAAAGGGGTGGAAAAGAAAAAGACAAAGAAATGAAAGAGAAGAGAAGGTAAGGAACAAAATACGTGTTCTCCAACCCGTTCGTTTATCTATCCGTGCATCCATCTGCCTACAAATACATATGTCCGTTATACCTTATCCACTTCCACTCGATGAAAAAGAGGTTTCATCCAACGGCCGTGCCTTATCTCTCAGGCAATAGATGCCTGCACTACAGCTTGTCCGTAGCTTGAATGATATTGATTTTAGCCACAGTTTGCAACCGATCAAGCAACAAGGCTGGAATTTAAACATAACCGCTTAGCAGGCGAGCTGATACTTCCGGGAAGAAGTGGGAGAGCACATAGAGGTGATTGATTGATTGATTGATTGATTGATTGATTGATTGATTGATTGATTGATTGATTGATTGATTGATTGATTGATTGATTGATTGATTGTAGGGTTCAACGCACCGACGCAACACAGGAGACGGAGTGCGCCGTAGTGGAGGCTCCGGATTAATTTTGACCCCCTGGGGATCTTTAACGCGCACCGAAATCTCGTACGCACGGACGTTTTTGTTTTGCTTTTCGCCTTCATCAGACAAGCGGCCGTCGCGGCCGGGAATCAAACCGCGTCCTCTTGCTCAGCAGCGCAAATCACATAGAAGTACTGCGTGAAGTTACTCGCAGTTGGAACGGCTACTAATTTATGTACCAGATGAACAACAAGCATCCCACCCGTGGTATACCTGTAAAGCCATCAGAGCAGACGGTGTTTCGATGAGTGTTGTTCAGGAAGCCATTTTAGTACTGGTATCTCGAAAAGATTGGCGCAGCGGGTATATCCACACATTTTCCGCTGAGGACACTTTGTAAACCCTTAAATGTCTCAACGGTGGAGCGGCTGCCACGCGTGTCTTGTACGTATACCTCTGGATGCTACCGAAAGACCGGAGTGCATACAGTCAAACCCGGCTATAACGAACCCGGATAGAGCGAATTATGGTATATATCGAACAAAAAAAAATCAGTTACGGAAATACATGGGAAACATATTCCTTATAACGAAGTTCACATCCGATATATCGAACTCCGCGCGCCTAGAATGGCCGCCGAAATGCATGGTCTCGGAGCGGCGATTGAGATGTGGATTGGCCGCGACCACGGAGCAAGAGCCGCGACTGGGACATTGCGCCTTGCACGGAGCGACGTGACGGCCGACAGTTTCCGTAACTATTTCCGACGCGTGGGACTTACGACGGAACCCGCCCAGTCAGCGAGTCCGGACCAAGACAGCAGCATCGGTGAACTGTGGGAACAGCTCGCCAACGTTGCCGATGATGTCGCGAGTGAAAGCCGTCCGATGCTTATAGTGAAGCGCTTTCGGCAGTCGATGTGCTCCGCCAATGCTTCCTCGATTTTGGAGAACGCAGACTCGTACTGCTCCAAACAATGTTTCGTGCAGAGAATTCTATGTTAGTTGTAGCCGCCAAAACGAAAGTGAAAACAAAAATCACCGCTTTTTTTTTTTTTACAAAGTAGGCAGTTAAGGCGGAACGAAGCTTTATTAATTGCAATAAATGGGTTATTTTGGGTATGGTTAATGGCTACTTTACTGTGTTCGTTTCTGCATGCGGGGATGGTGGAGTTGAGGAGGGGGGGGGGGGGGGGGGCTACCGCGCAATGCGAACTCGTAACAATAAGCTCGTTATAGGCGGGTTCGGCTATATCGAACTATTGGATATATCGAACGAATCGCGGTGTATATTGCAGTTCGCTATAAACGGGTTTGACTGTATTGCATGTCAGTCATGTTTGACGCAGACACCAAGTCTACGTCCCGCGTCGAGAATGCTTTCAAAACTCCGGGTCACAAGCTGCGCGCTTATACTAGTATGTACATGATCAGCATATAAAGAGACAGCACCAAAAGAACGTGAGTCACTTGAAAACTAGAAAACTGCGCCAAAACCCTGCTTTCACGGCCCCTTTAAGTGCATTGGGCCACTGAGAAGCGCTAGCTACCAGGTTCCAAAGTTTGGCTAGTGGAGAATTGGGGTCTGTGACGAGAACGCTCGTGAACTCGTTATATTTTAGTGAAGCGCTTAACATGCAGCCGTAAAGCCCTTAAACCTCGTAAAACACCTAAAGCCTTCAGCAGTTATAGAAACAGAAGTTTGTAAGAGATGAACGTTCTACTGAACCATTAACGTTTCAGCGAAAAAGCCCCTTAGGGGCTCGGGCTGTCGGCGTCTCATGTCGGCGTCGTCGTAACGACCGTTTCATATAGTCACAACACTAAAACACCGGGACACTCGTTTACGCCTCGCGCTGGAAAGCTTCGTAACACGTACTAAAAAACACCGGGACATTCGTTTACGCCTCGCCCTAGAGAGCTTCGTGCTTCAAAGGCAAGATACTTTTACAGCTAAACTATATACCTGCACCCACCAACGGTTTTATCTCCGTTGGCAAAATCGCCAAGGCGCCAAGAATCCACTTATACACTGCATGCTTCACCCCTCCCCAGGTTTCACGTTATGGCCCGGCATTTTTGTAGCGTGTGCTACACTGGCGGAGGTTGAGCAGTTTCGCCTGGCTCATAGAGAGCCGTGCTGCGCAAGCGTGGCACGTGGCGGCCTGGTCCACTTGATGAACATGCGAGGGGTGGCCGGGTGTGAAACCGATGGCTCGTGCGTCGCAGCAACACCGGCGTGCGCCTGTGGAACCCCACCCCACGCGTCCAGCGTCTTCGCCGACCTCCGTTCCGCACGTGGCGGCCCGGTCCACTTGATGATCATGCGAGGGGTGGCCGGGTATGGAACCGATGGCTCGTGCGTCGCAGCAATATAGCGGGGCGTTTGCCAGTGTGGTATAGCCATGGAGATGGAGAGCGAAACGGCGCACAGCTGGAGCGCCTAAACCGCCGCCGCCGCCGCGACTGGACTGGACTGAACCGGACTGAATTGGATTGGATTGGATTGGAATAAGTTGGATTGGATTAGATTGGATTGGATTCGAAATCGCTTTAGCAGCAGTAAGCATGATAATCAGCTAACCCTACACAACCAGGAAACCTAAGAATAACCAGCTCAACCTTAGCTCAGGCTACGTATGTCCTGGCATCGCCGGGCTAAGCCACTGATATTTTTTTTTTTTTTACATTCCCAACAGTGGCTACGGGTAATAGAAGTTAATCCGCGTCCGTGCGTGAGCGCACGCACGTACGCACACATACATATTAGGAGATACAGTGTTCGGGGTTTTAGGTCACACCGGTCACCCACGCAAGTAAAATACGCGAATGTTTTGGGTGATTGCGGGGTCGCGGAGAAAATGGCTCTACCAAACACACGAGTATGAAAGGAAATTGACTCTTCGTTTGCACAGCGAATACAGTTTGAAAATCAAACCTTGCTCCGCTGGTCCCGTACGTATAAACACGGTGTGCAGAAAAGGAAGCATGTGCGCAAAGACTGAACAACCTACGTCTTTTTAGCAATCAGATAAGGGAGCTCCGTGCGCATTCTGAAGCTTAACAATCACAAATGCAGCTAGTTTCTACAGAAGAAACAGCGAAAACGGATAAGGAGACAACAAAACAGCACCTGCTTCAGCACTATTCACGAGATTAAACTGTCTGGAAGGAGGCCACCAGGCCGCGAAGTCCTGGTAAGCAGTATCCGAGAACGTACAGTCTCCATCAAAAGTTTCTAAGCCATGTAAAAATACAACAGGCCACGAGGGATATAAAATAAAGGTTTACCCGTCGAGTCCGTAATGGGGCGCTAGCCAGCTTTCTTTCATACTGTCGCGAAATAGCTCGGCCTACCTTGAACGCTAAGCTTTTGCTATGAAGTCTATGTGGCCCAGAAACTCTTCGCGTTGTTTAGAAAATGTTCGCAAAGACTGTACCTTCACGCCGCCAGGGACGGCTACTCATCATTGCGTGCGTGAAAGTTGAGAAGCACCCGCTCCGATCCCAACTGTAAAACGCTCCCTCTGCACAGCTTCGGCTGTGCCAAAAAACAGCCAGAGATCCTCTCTAGACTAGAAGCTTACACAGCCGACAATAAAAAGGGAAGGCTCAGCGTTGCCTCGTTATTCGATCGTTTTTGGGTTTCCTCGCTCGCTAAGCTGAGTGACGTAACGAGAAATCGACGCGGCGGGCGCTTCAGCGCCAGGCCGGGCTGGTGTGCCGCAAAATGGGCAGCGACGTTGTTAACAGGCCCTGGCGGCAGTGTAATGACGTCGGACGCGGAAAGCTCTTCGTCGATGCATCGCGGAGTAAAGCCGCCTGAGGAGACGAAAGTGCGCTCAAACTTTTCGCTACCACGAATGACCTTTCTACGAACTCGCTGTTCGGGGTGATCTACAGATAACCACGTGGGTTTTTGATGAATTTGATTCGATTGGTCGGCATTTACGCAACACCGCGCGTCGAGTGGAAATGGAGAACGGAGGTTCAGCCCGAAATACCAAGGGCTACGTTCTATACAGCGACGTTGAGCTTGATATATCCGCGCCACGTAAAATTGTGTTACGCAAGAAGGTTTCTCATGAGAGCGTACCGCATCAGAGCAACACGCGCAAAAACATAATACCCGAAACCAAGCCACGTAGGTGTGCTGGGTTAGCACAAAAGAAAAAAAACAAGATGAATTCCGAGCAAGTGACTTCCGCTGCCGCTACCACCCGAAGATCTCGACGGGCAAAAGATCAGCGATGCAAAGCTGACTGGCACAGGCAATGCGAAATAAGGTAAGAGGATTAAGCGGAGCGTCACGGTATCTTGGGACGAGCGGGAATATTCGCTGAGCGTAAAAAGCGCCGGAAAAGGCCCGAACGGTTCGTTACCCTCGATGCGTCGCAAGTAGACATGATGCGCTGGCAGCACTACGCTTCTTCGAACGTCAGGCAGTCGCGGAGCGGCGCCCGTGAAAGGTCAGGCTAGTCGTTGCTGATTGCTGCGTTCTGAGCTGCTTACATCCGAAAATAAAGTGAAAAACGTGATTAGCGAGATCCCAGCAACGTCAATAGCGCTACGAGTGCGAGAGAAGTACAGCTCAAAGTAAACCGCTGGTCACCGCGTGGATTATACGAGGCCTTCGAGATGCGACAGCGTCCGCAATCCAAACGACCGAATTTGCCATTCTGATCGGTCCAAAAAAAGAGCAAGTAGGTCGACAGTTCATTTGTCAAGCGGGTCATGGTTGAAAAGGGAAGGCGGCAGAGGGGAGAAAAATTCGCACGCCACGTTTTCTGGGCACTATTTGCACTGGCTAACGAACAACGAGCTTGCAGCGGATTTTGTATGCCCCGTACTGATCTGACGTACGGACCTGATCTCGCGAATGGGCAAGATAGCAATGCATACTACGGGTCGTGAACTAGTCGATGTAAAAGAAAGTTTGCTGGTCTCTTTGTTTGCAAGTAGTGTCGATTAAGCTGCATCACCGGTTTCCTCAGCTCGTCCCGATCGTTCAAAGCTCCCCCAGCCGTTACGTCTTTCCAGATTCTCAGCTTCAACGTTGGGACGTTTGCAGGCCACACCGTCGCGCTGACCGACCAATGGCACTCATGCAGGTAGAGACGTCGTTAGCCGCTGCTGTGCGTCATTGCATAACGACGTGTTTTCGCAAACAAAGGAAATGATCGACTTCGTTGCAAATAGCGCCTCGTTACGCAAGCCGGTAAGAAGAAACCGCAAGACGTCCATGGGGCGATGCTCGCAAGATTCCGAAAACGGCGGAACAAGCTATCGGCCATCGGTTGATTGCTCGGTTATGCAATGTCGCTTTGTTCGCGTTCGAATAAATGTGGCATCAAAACGATGTACCGAGTAATCAGGAAAACAATAATCAGTCCTATCGCATTTCATGGGATGCCCGCGATTTAACGCTATGACAAAGATTCCAGCTTCCAAGTGACTTTTGAAACTCTCCTCTTGCGCTCTCAAAAGAACAGGCGCTTATCGCTTGGCAGCACCAATGTCGTAATGCTTCACTTATATTTGTGTCCGAATAATTTAATTTGGTGTTGCGCAAACATATTCGTGGACCTTCATCATGAGAGCAGCAAAAAGATCCTAAAACATCCGCCTGTTTTTCAAAATATTCGAAAGCTGTATTTCATCGAACCTTGCCCTGAGTTTCTTGCGGTTTGTACTAAGAAGTGTCTGTTTCGAAATGAGGGAAACGTTCAGGGAAAAAAATTTCGCTCTGTGCTTTCTTTTTGTTGAGTATCAGATGTGTAGCAACCAAAATCTAAAACAAGGAGATTCTTCGTTTTGAGTTCGCATGATTACGCATGCTAGAAACTGAAATCCGGCGCAAAGCTTTTGTTCCGTGTTTCGATAGCGATTCCTAGTACTACAGATTGCGATAAAGTCAGCCGAAACTGAAAGGGTGCCAGTTATCACTTGTGCCTATGCTTCCACACCGTTGTCAAACTAAACACCGTTCAGAGCAGGCACGTCACAAAAGGGAGGAACTTTGCACCTGTCTTCGCTGTCTAGCATGCGTAATCATGCGAACGACAATTAAACCTCGCATTTCTATATCTCGGAGTACGGATGCACTAGAAGAGTTTTGCCAAATGAAACTGCGTAAAAACAGGATTGCGTCAAACTTTTTAGTACAAACATCCCTGCTTACTGCAGGCACTCAAAAGTTAATTCTTCAATTTTAGTTAATTAAGCCACCGACATCAATAGTTACCACCCAATTCTGTGTCCCCCTGGGCGCATAACCTCATCGTAGAGGTGGTCTTTACGTAAATGTAAGCGCCTAATTAAAAAAAAAACTGTCGATTTAATTTTGATCACCCTGTATGTTGTGCATTAGCGTATATGCCCTGCGTTAGCGTTTATGCCCAGGCTACAAAAAATGTTTGGAGCAGGTTTTATAAGTTACCTGCTGGGCGAAGAGCAGCAATATTTCTGAGGTACATTGCGAGCCCCTCTTCTATGTACTCGACGCGCTTGTTGATTGCGTTCTGAAAGCATTTAATATTTATAAAAAAAAAGTTGAAGAAGTGTTGCAGGGTCTCCTCAAAACACCGCTGTTTTCCGATGACACGCTTGGCATCGTCTTTCCGCCAGAAAGTCAAGCCTGTCGGCCAGCGTCATAAAGGGAAAGGTGATGATGATTGTAGGGTTAACGCGCCGACACAATGAAGGCGATGAGGCGCGCCGTAATGGAGCGCTCCGGATTAATTTCGACCACCTGGGGATCTTTAACGTACGCCGAAATCTCGTACGCACGGGCATCTTTGCTTTTCGCCCCCATCAGAAAAGCGGCCGCCGCGGCCGTAAATCGAACCCGCGACCTCGTGCTCAGCAGCGCAAATAAAGGGAAAGACTGCCGCGTGAGAATACAACGCGTTGCTAGGCATCACCCACTGTCTCATGCTAAAAAAAGGCCTGAAACAAAGAACATCGCTTTCTGAGCATGACAGGTGCTCACCCAAGTCTTAGAGGCTAAAAGTTGTGCTTCTGAGCACAAGGTAGAAGGTTTGACCCCCCGTCCGCGGCCGCAGTTTTCCGGATGCAGGCGAAAAACACAAAAATTCTGCTGTACGCGATTTCAGCGCATGCAACAGACGTCCCCGTGGGATATAGGAGGAGAAAAGCACAGGAAAGGACGAGAGGGTAGTCAGCCGTAGCGCCCGGTTTGCTATCCTGCACTGGAAAAGGGTTGTTAAGGGTATCAAAGGGCCGTGTTCTGCGTTCCTCCTCCACTCCATTTGCTCCCTCCGCTCGGCTGAGGGGAGGGTTCCGCAATGCTTATGAAAGGGCAAGTCGACTTCAAGGCTCTCCTCCACTGGAGGCTCGAGTGAAGGAAGGACTCAGGATACCAGGAAAAGAGAGGGCTGGTGGAAAGGGGGAGATGGAGGCTGGAAAGCGCACGAACTGTAGTGCCTTTTTGGGTCCTGTAGTCGTTCGTCTAAATTAATCCGCGTCTAATAACTGCAGGTGAAGCTTCGCCGCGTGGGACACCAAATTTCAATATTCAAGGGTGCAAACAAGAGAACGTTCTAGGTATAGTAGTACCTAGAGTAGTATATAATCAGAGGTGTAATAACCCTCAAGCTGCAGTGACTTCAACACTGTCGTCGCACCGTGCCAGAGGCTCTTCTTAGTGTCTCATGAAACGACAAGCTGAAAAGAGTTCGAGACTTCGAGCGTGTAATAATGGTGCGTTTTACTTGCATGTGTGCAAAATACCAGCACAAGCATGCTTTTACGCGCGGAGGTTTTGTGGCAAGACGCTCGTATTCCTCCGGCGTTTGAGCATGTATGAATAGAGCGCCGTACAAAGAATGTGAAGCCTGGAACCAGTAAACTGCAGGAAAACAAGCATGAAGAGCGGACTTTTTACAAGTGAAAGAAGAAATTTCGCGGTCAACACCAAACTTTGGGCTTGTATACGGATGTACCCGTACGAAAACCCGTTCATCGCATACGTTTTTTTCTGAACAAGCACTTCCTTCATACGATACCAACATACTGTTCGAGGAGTCATACAGGGTTACCCAGAAGAAAGGAAGGCCTTCTAAGTGGTCTGTAGGACATGCGGCGACTGTATCGGTGGCATGATGATTCGAGTGGACATATCAACATATGCATACAAACATATGCATCAGAACAGAGCGGCCGGAACGGGAAGAGACTGGCCGCAATCTCCTATATTAAATAATCGACGTCGTCCGCACGGCCTGCTCATCTTGGTGGTGCCCAAAAGAAGTGGGTTGCCTCCCGATGGACTGAGTGCTTTTTCCGGCTTCCTTATGCGTGAACGCTCGAGGGCGTCCTGCGGGCGCGTACACATAACGTGCGAGCAGACAAACACGGGGACGCGTCGGGAGCCCATCGACAAACACGACGCTGCCACCACGGCGGATGCACGCGACAGAGGCTGAAGACACCGTCGACCTGCCGCGCTGACAGGGAAAACATCTCTCGAGTGGGCCGACCAGCTTACGCGACAGTCCACCGAAGATGCGACGTCTTCTTTCCTGTCTATTAGTCGTTTCTTTCCCTAAAGCGGTTTTGGGGCTGAGTTTGTTTACGTGTTTCTGAAAGGCGTGGCCAGATTTTCGTCTGTGCAGCAAATCACGCGGTTGCAAAACTGTGTCACACAGCACTCACACATCGTTTTTACAGCGGAGATGTTGTAAGCTAACCCCCGTTTTTTTTAACACGAAAGTGTTTTATTCCCGGGTAGACAAAGATTTCGCTGACGTCATATCCTTCACGGAAGTGACGCCAGTACAATGGAGCAAGCGGCCTGTAAAGGGTGCACCCCTACACACAGGGTCTTCCTGCGGGGAAGCAACCTTTAGTACTAAAGAGTTCAGGGAGCAGTTCAGGGAGATATGGGCTGGGCGTCGTTTGAAGTTAGAGAAGCTCAGAGAAAATATGCTTTGAGATGAGGTTGAGGGGATATGGATCAACGAAGGTGGGCAGCTAAGGTTTTTAGGTACCTATACTTGAAAAGCGTGGACACGCAGTGGTTAAGAAAGACTAGAAGGCTAACGATGAAATACGGAAAGAACAGTGGGGAATCCAAAACAGCCAAGGTAACCAAAAAAGAGGCAAGGCAGATTGAAACGAATAAATGGAAGGAAAAAATGGAAGCTAAAACGTCGTTAGAGATGTACAGGGCTGAGAAATTGAACATCAGAAAGGAAAATTTCTACGATAATTCCCAGGGCAGTGCTTTGCTTTTTGAGGCTAGAGCAGGTTGCCTGCGAACTAAGAGTTTTGTGGGGAAGTATTCACAAAATGATGGGGTATGCGTGGTGTGCGGAAAAGAAACAGAAACTATGCGGCACATAGTGTTAGAATGTGAGGGTATCCATCCAAATCTACATGAAGGGAATATTGGGCTTCCAGAAGCCTTAGGATTTAAGGGTATCACAGGGAAAGTTAACTTCAAGGCTGTCGAGGGGACGAAAAGAAGATTAGAATGCTGGTGGACGAAAAGCAGAGAGGGGAATATTGCCTAGGACAGTTACCACCTGTAACAGGGGAAAAAAAAGTATTTCGTGCCTAATAAGCTTTAGTGCCTGCCCTAAGCAGCGCTAGTGTTAAACCAAGAGTGTAAAACATGGTTATATTAGTCCTTTTTGGTAAGATGACATGTCATCACCCCGCTTCAAAGGGGAAACCAATAGCAATCATCATCATCATCATCATCATCATCATCAGTACGTTATACAAAGGGTTGTGCCTTTTCGAGTTTTATATTTTAAAACGAAGGTTTTTTATGCCGGTGTACCTTAAGATTTCACTGACCTCATATCCGTCACGGAAATGACGCCAGCACACCTTTGCAGAAGCGGCCCGGGCGCAGGACGACGCTCGCCAAGCCCACCCACAAGACAGCCACCTACCCGCAAATCATGCTCAGCTGCAGATTTCGCTTCAAATTTCACTGTCGTGTTTTACCGATTCATACGACAGATGAATCAACCACAGTTTTTTTTTGTACGCCCGTACGACGAGAAAGGCCGCTCCCGCCTCGTTTCAGCCACCTCACCCTCCGGCCACCCGTTCTCCTCCGGAGCTTCATATTATGATTTCGAAAGTAGTATACCGCCTCTAATACAATGTCTTCACCAGCACGGCATTTGTGTTCAGAAGTGAAGCTGAATTTAAGAAGATCGATGTAAGCTTCGTAGTTGCAAGTTGGCTTTCCCACATTTCGAGCTGCTTCACAGTGACGTCTACTCAATATCCTTATGAACGCTTCCGAGGCGCTACGGCGCGGTTTTAGCGGAAGTTTGCGGTCAACCAAAAACCCAGAAACTGCTCCGCTAGTGGTCCACCTTCTCTGAGTGGAAGGAAACTGATTTTTCTTTTGTATAAGGTGCGGTCAGCTCATAAATCCTGCGGTGTACAAGACTCAAAGTTTTAAACACAACCTCCACTCAGTGGAAATGTGGTTTTCGGCTCGAATAATACGATACGGTTCCTGAACATCCACCAAAGTTAGTGGAGGCTATGCTCACGTCAGAATTAGGACAACGTACTTTATCGCAAGGTTAATTATAAACCTCGTTTGACAGGATACAGTAAACGAGAGGCACCAAGCTTAAAACACTTCCACCCAAATCGAAGGCAGCAAGAAATATTTCGTACGATATGAAAACGCTGAACCCAGCAGCGTGCACACAGCAACAAAATTTGTTTGATTAGACACGGCTTTGCAAAAATTCAGCCTTAAAAGCAGGTTTCAAGCAGGCTCGACATAATCCGACGAATGCTGAGCAGGTACAGCCCCAGTGCCTTGTCCGTCCGTCCGTCCGTCCGTCCGTCCGTCCGTCCGTCCATCTGTCTGTCTGTCTGTCTGTCTGTCTGTCTGTCTGTCTGTCTGTCTGTCTGTCTGTCTGTCTGTCTGTCTGTCTGTCTGTCTGTCTGTCCATGGTGCTTTGCACGTGTGCTAAGTTCGACATAATTCAGTGGCTGTAGAGGAGGAAGAGGAATACCTTTCCCTCTACAGTCACGAATGCTTTCGAGAAAAGCAGGCCGTAAGTTAAAAAAAATTCTAAACTAAGTCGAATTTGGCCCACAAGGTAGCAATCAAACTCAAGCGCCAGACAACCGAGGACCAAACAACCAAGTCAGGAACGACCTTCCTTGTTTAATTGCAACCCTTGCTAATACCCTTGCTTTTAAAACCGCTCTCGAGAATTTATATCGGCCTCAACGATTGTATTTTTAAATGCTGTATAATATTGTATAATATTGTAGCACTTTGTCTAACGTGTTTTAGTTTTTTTTTTTGTATGTATTGCTACCATTGTGTGTTCGATTTTCCATGTATCTAATAGTTTCTTGTTGTGATATTTAAACAACCACTCCCTTCTGTAACGCCCGACGGGCCCTGAATGTATTGAAATAAATAATAAAAAAATAAATAAACGAAAGGGGTGGTTACACCGAGTTATCATGGAAAGATAGCCGGCCAACCATCCTTCCCACACTTCCACTCTCGTTCGAAGTTTTCAAGCCACGATGCGCAAGAAGAATCAAACACCGTTCTTGGTACCCAACACAACGCGCGCGTAACCAGGAACCACGACACGCAACACAAAGTCATCGAAGGTCAGTTTCTGGGAACATGTCCTCTAAGATACGGCGTCCCGACACCGAGCCGGACGACAAAAAGAAAAAAAAAGCCCGGCTTCACTTTCTCAACGTCGCGAACGCTGATGTTAACAGCGAAGCTGCTTGGCGTTCTTTAATCGCAAAGCTAAGCTTCATACAACTTCTCCAAGCCAGCAGCAGACCTATTCCCGTTCACGCCAATTCATTTTTTCCTTGTTCTACTGCTCGCGCAATTTGGAACCTTTTGTTACTTTTGAACTTGGAACCCTGCCAGGAGGCGGCGCCGCGAGCGCTTTCTTGTTTTTTCACAGCATATTTTTTTACCTGCTATCGCAAAAATCAAGCAGCCATGAATTTTGAATTAAAAGAACAACGCAAATATAACTTATGTATTCAAATATGTCTAACGTTGTCTTTTTTCTCAACAATGTTGACAAGTATAAGCACTGCCACCACACTAATGCCTGTGCTACACGGCGACTTTCAATTGACAAGTGAACGCTCGCCTGCAAGTGCGCCCTGTGTATTTACAATGGGACACTCGATAGACAATTGGTTCAACGGCCTTCGGAAGGCCTTTGAAACGGCCGTGTAGCACAGGTATTAGTAGTTTGGATAAGCTTTGCCTATACAAACGTTTTATTCATGAATTCTTTTGACTTGCTGCCCGTGGGCTTGGCGCTGGCTCTCCTCCTATATAGGCGATGCCCTCTCCAAAATCGCTGCGTCCGCGTTACCACGCCTCGTCCCATGAAAACGTGGACCAAGAGCAGCTTCGCTGTAAAAACTGCCGTGCTCGAATGCGGTTAAACGAAGCTTGTCGAGCGATAGCTCGGCTTTCACGCCGAAAGCGCGAACACAATTTTACCGCGTGACAAAACACAGACGCTGCTCGGCATAGTTGTCGGTCTAGACGCAAACGCGCAGTTAACTTGTACGCGAACAGAGTCTCTTTGTACCATTTTCTGATCGCAAGCGCCTTTACTCTCTCCACCTATCCCTCTCTTCGCACCACTTCCTTTGGAATGAACTAATGATAAAACGCCTTCACTGCACAACCGCGCGAGGTGCTGGCCTGACGTTGGCTGAGCTTGAAGGTCAGATTGACGCTTCCAGGAATGAGCCGTTTTCTAGGTTTGTACCTGGAGTGATAGAGCTTTCGCCATGAAAAAAGTTCTGCAAGTATTCTAGTCGTACATTCGGAAGGACATAAGCAGGCCACCGTGAAGGCTTCATTTAATTTAACTTGAACAAGATTCACATATTACAGTGTCCAGCTTCTAACTACTAAATACCATTTAGTGTTCTCCTGTAAGAAAATACAGCTTTAATAACCCATTGATTTGTTTAAAAATGAATAATAACAATACTACTACTACTACTACTACTACTACTACTACTACTACTACTACTACTACTACTAATAATAATAATAATAATAATAATAATAATAATAATAATAATAATAATAATAATAATAATAATAATAACCATACGAGAAGTTACAATGTCATCTAATTAATGAGCTTACCTCGTGTATATCATCCCGTGCTCGTCTATTGGCTGATGAACTTGTAATTTACCGTACCGTTTCTTCCGATACCGACTGTTGTAGTCAGAAATCTGACTTCGATGCTACTAACCCTTGGTGTTTAAGATGGTTAATGCCCCATAATATATCTCAAAGAAAGGAAATGTCGTTTTCTGCCGCCCCCCCCCCCCCCCATTTTGCAACTTCATATATTATAAATAATAATGCAATAGAGTTGACGAACACGCACAAATATATTTTTCTTCATTTCAGAAATGATTTAACATGCCACCACCACATTAACCTCCGCCTTGCCTCCGCAAACCGCTATTTAGGACTACTCAGGCGTAATCTAAAACAAGCCCCATCTGATGTAAACAGATGCTGTAAACGGGACAGCACAGCAGTTTGGGATAGGGAGCGAGGTAGTAGAAGTGGTACGTGAATATATCTACTTAGGCCAAGTTGCGACCCCGGATCCCAACCATGAGGCAGAGATAATTAGAAGGATCAGAATGGGGTGGAGTGCATACCGCAGAAATACTCAGATAATGAATAGCAGCCTACCATTGTCGCTGAAGAAGAAAGTGTATGACAGCTGCATCTTACCAGTACCCACCTACGGGGCAGAAACTTGGAGGCTCACTAAGAGGGTTCAACTTACATTGAGGACGACTCAGCGGGCAACGGATCGGAAAATGATAGGTGTAACATTGCGGGACAAGAAGAGAGCAGAGTGGGTCAGGGTACAAACGCGTGTTAAGGACATACTTAGTAGAGATTAAGAAGAAGAAATGGGCGTGGGAAGGGCATGTAATGCGAAGGCAAGATAACCGTTGCTCATTAAGGGCAACAGAGTGGATCATTAGAGAAGGGAAGCGTGGCTGGGGGGGGGCAGAAAGTTATATGGGCAGATGAGATCAAGAAGTTTGCGGGGATAAATTGGTCACAGTTGGCACAGAACCGGGGTAATTGGAGAATAATTGGAGAGGCCTTTGCCCTGCAATGGGCGTAGTTAGGCTGATGATGATGATGATGATGATGATGATGATGATGATGATGATGATGATGTAACAAGACTTACATGCATTACCCTTATCCGCCCAAACAAAGAATACGCTTCTGCAGTCAGGGATCCTCATCAAGCATACATCACAAATAAGCTCGAGTCATTGCAGGACAGCGCTGTTCGCTTCAGTTTTTCGGGATAATCAACATTTTCTAGTGTCACAGCATTAAAACAACGTGCAGAACTGGGTAAGTTTTGTGTTCGTCGCGCACACCCTGGCCTGTCACTCTTCCACAAATCTACAACACAACACTTCCCAGCGATTTCTTTCAGCCTCCGTCAGCTATTTTTTTTTTTTCGCGCAGGGATCATCACAACAAAATTAAACCGCAGTTTTAATTCCTTGCCTGTTGTAAGCGATTTTTGTGCAAGCGCGATCTGTTCATTTATTCAAGCGGTTTTTTGTTCCTAGAAATATTTTGCCTTCCTGACATATTTTGTTGTTCAAAGCTTTCTTCGTTCTTTTGTATTATTTTTTTCCTTTTCTTGTATTGCTGTTAACATATGTGTACGTTCACAGTCTGTGTATGCCCCCTCCGCCGTCTCATGTAATACCCTCCATTGAGGTCCTTTAGGGGTACTCTGAAATAAATAGATAAGAAAAGACGAAGACCTATCTCCCAGACTTCGAACTCTGCGCCGTCTGAATTCATCCTTCACCCGGATGTCCGTTCATCGAATGTCTCTGCCTGCCGCTGCTCCTAACTCCATCCCGAAGTGTACATTTGTAACCCTCGTAAAACAGCTGCTGTTTGTCCTCAGAACGCTAGGTTTCTTATCCCTCCTTTTCCCCACTCATTTGGCGTAATCACCCCAGACCGCGCCTCAAGATACGCAGCGGGCTATAGCTCGACAGAACAACAAGAAAACGGCAGTTCCTTAACTTGTTTCGTCCATTGTCTTCCGCACAAAGCTCGTAAAACACCGAAGGAGCGAGACCAGACCAAGGCTGCCTCTGCGGTCGAATATCCTAACATGTGGGTTCTGTCGAACAACCATCGTCGCTGCCGCCGTGAATCGCTCTGCGCGCTGTTATCGAAGCGCGTCTCTCTATCGGGTATGCAAATATTTTTATGGCTGTCGCGTCTCGGCTGCGGTGAAAATGCGCAGACCGCCATTCCCCGCACGGGGCGAAGGCAGAGTGCGGAATTTTCCGGAGAAGAAAAAAAAAAAAAAAAAGAAAAGAAATGAAAGAGAGCAACCCGATGCATTCTAGGCTCTGCATTATAAGCACTCAGCAATCGTTAAAGTGGCTGCGTTTAAACAGCAACGAGTGGCGTCTTTTAGCCCGCCACAGAAACCTGACTTCAAAAAAGGTGTTTGCATACATGATGAGACGCAGCCTCGCTAGAGCACGCCTCTTCATGACGTAAAAGAGAGACGGCCATCTGGCTGTCGGCCCAAAATGTCCAAGTGCTCCCCCTAGGCGGATTACCTAGCGTGTCTAGTGTATCGTGGGCAGACCGTCTTGTTGGATGCAACAAGCCCTGTCCTGATATGACAGTGCCGCTATAGCGCAGAGCGCCCTGTCCCAAATGATCGGCGGATGCCCCTCCCCACTCCGAATCTTTCCTACTCTCCCGAGCTCTGGAGCCGCGCTCTGTCCAGCTCATACTTGTCTGACCAGCTTCGGCTGCTAGAGCGGGCTGTTACGACTGGCAAGGCGTACGGGGTGCTGGACTTCGGAACCCACCTTTTCCTCCTCCTATTAAGTGCAGAGCACTTCAGGCGCTCGCCTCGTCGTCCTAGGTCGTTCGCTCGACCCACGAATATAGAACACCAAGGTGGCATCCCGGGGTAACGCTGTTGTTTGCGGCGTACCCCAGAGGCTTCGAAAGCCAAGCGGTTTATACAGTCACAGGCGTTCGAAACTCGTGATTACGGGGTTTAAAGGCACAAGAAAAAACGCGGACACTAGAAAAAAAAAAGCAACCAAGACAAACGAAGCGCCACTTCCAACTGAACTTTATTAAAGAAACAACCAGCATTCATATGCTATCCAAACATGACGTCACCATTGTGTTCCGGTCCCATTATTAAGAATTCAACCTCTGTTGTTGAAAGGGCAACAGATGGCTTGCTGATGCACCCTTCACCCGCTTTTTCGATTAAGAACGCTTCGATCATTTCTCTTTCAAGCTTATCACTAGCCCTGCGCAGAAATATTGTCTGCTCCAACCTTGAAACACACTTGCATCGCTTACATTGCTTGCGCGAAACTTGTGAAATGCTGGCGCTTGTCATACATCTTCCCGTTGTTTAGCGCAAATAAAACTATACGTACATTTGAGGGAAAATGTACGTAATTAACCGGCAGCGCCCGCGTTCCTTTAGTTAAGGAAGCCCGTTGGGTTGGTTTCTACGATGGTAAACGCAAAATGTGGCAGTGCAACGCCGGCACGTGCGGGGAGAAAAGCACCAAGAGAACCGAACTCCCGCTGGCGCAGTTTCAGGCAGGCGGTGCGCGAGCACTGCGAAGGCGGGAAATTTGAATTGCATGGGGTGGTAGCAGTAAGCGGATAACGGCGGTACAGCCCATTGTGGCGAATCACTGCTCTGCACTTCCGACAGCTTTCACATTGAGTGGAACGGCTTTAATTTTTCTTGTTCCTGATCAATAGCCTTCGCGCCGCCCAAGACAAACGACCTTATCAATGAAGACCTTTCTGACAGCTCGACATCTCGCACAGAAATGTTGCCTGAGGGGCACCGGCAGCTCAAGATGGAGCTCGTCACCGTTCGCCATGGGACGCCATCATCGTCAATTGCAAGAGCAGATTCTTCAAGGTCGTTCGGTTGCTGCAGCCTTTTCCCGGCGCAGCCGTAGCGTGAGTCTCAAAAATACCCCATCCCATTCTCTCAGTCTCCCTTGCAGTACTGGAATTCATCAGATCCGATCTCCAACAGAAACACTCAGGGCGTCTCGCAAACACGAAAAAACGCCGGCCCCTTAGCGATGAACACGCAAACCACAGTCATGATTAATTACACCCCTAAAGACTTGTCAACACTGGCCCCCAAGGACGAGCGACCCCACCAAAGGTTACGCAGCACGGCACACCGGAACAACCACTGGAAGTTGTGCAGTGGAACTTCCGCAGCTACTCTCAAGCAGAACCGATTCCCTCCGCTCACGTCGCCTAAATGTTGCATTTACGGATGTTCCGACAAGCAGCGAGCGCGCTCCCATCCCTTCGAGGGTACGCCACCTTCCCCAAACCAGCTATCACACACCTTAGCAAGTGCCTACTTTAGCAAGCACCTTCATGCTAGAGCGGCAACTGACGTCCCATATAGCTAATCTCGTGCGCGAAGCACGCAAACACATTGACCACATTGACAGATTGGCCGCCAGAACATTCGGTGGCGTCATCTATAAAAAATGTGCAAAGACGAAATGCACGAAGCTAACATTTATTTTGGGCAAAGTTTATCATTCTATAGGATCGCAATGCCAACAACTTCTGTAATCATAACTTTATCAACACACGCGCAAAGGTGTTACGAAAATAAAGACATTGGCGCTAGTTTACAATTTAAGCATATATAAAAACAGCTGGACATTACCCTAACCTACCATTAAAAGAGTTCGACAATAACTTTACCAAGCACTGGGATACTGAATGACACGAAATAGGAAGTACACGTTACACGTCTCAGCGTATCAAATCTGCCACAAATTACACACCCGTTTCCTACAAACCACTACACTAGTGTCATTTCACTTCATACTTTTAAAGATTTAACACGATATCAGCAATCATCATCATCATCATTACCCCGCTCAGGTCTACCCCAGGACGACGGCCTCTCCCACTGACCTCCAACCGCTCCTGTCCTGCGCCGCTCGAGTCCACAGTTAACCCCCGAAGTTCCGTATTTCATCAATCCATCGTGTTATTGGCCCTCCCCTTCTTCTATACCCATATCTTGGTATCCACTCCGTTACCCTAATCGTCCACCGATTGTCATTTCGCCCAACTTCATGGCCAGCCCAAGTTCATTCTTTTTCCTTTATTTGAACAAATGTACCTTCTACTCCAGTTTGTTCTTTGATCCAGAAACCTCGTATCCTGTTTCTAAGTGTTACTACGAACATTATTTTTGACATGGCCCATTTAGGCGACCTAAATTTGCTTTCAAGTTGTTTAGTAAGGCGCCAAGTTTCTGCTCTATATGTCATCACAGGCAGGGCGCATTCGTTGTTTATTGTACTTTTCGGTTATAGAGGTACCTTAATTTTTATTCTTTCGAAGTGCTTGCCGGGTGCACCCCAGCACATACCAATTCTGCGCCGAATTTCTTTCTCGTGGCAGAATCGTAAATACTCTACAAGACATAAATTTTAAACAAGGACAAAATTCGCAAAATACTGATCGCGCGATTTCTTTGTTATAAGAAACACGTTTACACGAACTATGCGTCAACACAAAATCAGCGCCGCGACTACGGAAGAGGTACTGTTCTCGCTTAATTATCTCGTGTAAAAATATTACTCTTAAATTGATTTAAAATAAATTTAAACGAAATTTAAAAGAAGGATGAAAACGCAATTGATTCAGTTT
>NW_027526460.1:75714603-75777103 GCF_048455015.1 Haemaphysalis longicornis | reverse complement strand
ATAAGACGACGTCCCTCCATGCAAGTTCGAGCCGTTGCACAGATTTCTATTAAAAACGAGGGAAATATGACGAAACTGGAATTCGCCGCTTCTATGTGCATTCTATGCCTTCTCTGCCTTGGGCTATTCTGCCGGTTTCCTTCTGGCGACATCTCGCTGGCACATACCCAGAGATGCGATTGTCCAACTTCGTACCAATCTTCCTCGTCATCCGAGCTGTCGAAACTTACACACATCCCCGCTGTCCTCTACCTCCTCACACCGACCTTGAATTTTCAAGCGTGAAGCGGAGTAGGTTTCGGGCCTTTAACGAGCTTCGCACGGATCAGCTAAGTGAACGCGTAGAAGCCAGAGGAGGGAGAAGCGTGTGGTGATATACAGGGCAACACGCCCCCACGTCAATGTACGCCATAGCCCAATACGTGACATTATGGGCGTGCGCACTTTTACTCAAACCGCAGCTCGGTTCCCACGTTAACTGAGCAGAGCTTCTGTAGCGCCCCGCTTGATCTCTTGTACTTTCCAACTGGTAGTTCAGAGAGAAATATTCGCAAACATTCATCGCTGCGCTTTTCTGCTTTAAATTCGCGCCCAGAACCACGCTTGGAAAATCCTGAAGGCCGCTCGCTCTAAAAACCACGTCGTACTTCGAATAGGTGTACGAGAAAACACAATTCACAATCAAACGTACACTCACACTGACAACAAATTTCCATCTTCCAGATGTGCTATGATTACCATGTCGCAATTCAGTTCTGTACAGTATACCACCATGCAGTTAGGAGTATGTCGTTATTAAAGGGTCAGAAAGTTTTCGACAAGTAAATAATAGCCAAGGCATACCCACAACCGTCTACTAGACGAACATGCAGGGCAAGCGCGTCACGAAAAAAAGGAACTGTCGCAGACGAAGGAAGTTTTCGCGAGTCCCGCACTCTCGAATGTGTCAGAGCAGTATGATGGAGTGTCATCGAACAGTTTTAAAGCGCAATATAATTTGAACTTCGCGCGCAAGGGTGTTCCCCTGGTTTCACCTGAACTTCGTTAGCGGCCGTTACGTTGCCCTTAATAAACTGTCTCCGATGCAGCACTGTTACGCTGCACTGCGCACCATCTCACACCCTGGGCGCTCAGGTCAAGCGAGTCCTCACGGCTTTAAGGCCCCGGGCCCAGTAATCTTGTCGTTAGAACTTGAAGCGGGAGACAAGCCGATAATTTCTTGTTAGATGGCGCCTTCGTTCAGAAGGTAATTGGAGCTTTCGCGATAGGCCGCAAAGGCCCGAGAAGACAACAACAAAAATAACAGCCGTAAAAAAAAATAGACTGTAAAGTAACGATGTGTTGAAGATAAAACATTTAGGTCAATAAAGAAAAGCAGAACAAGCAGTGCCACTGACGGAGAATGACGAAAATGATGAAGCCCGAAGCGACCGCTTTTTCGGGGCGGATCAATCGACTACAGCACAGCCCTAAAGCGGACGACACGCAGTGCATAAACGCTGGGCGCCGGAGTTGGCAGCTTTGTGCAATAGGTTTGCACACAGCGACTGGACAGAACGCCGCATTTGTGCGGTCGTATTTTTACGCAACACCCCGTTGCGACACTCCGAGAGGGTAACATGTGGCGAAGATTATACTATTCATGAACATGTCGCATATGGGTTTCACGAACGTAGATTGAGTGGAGGGACAAAAGGGTGCACAGTGTTTCTTTTACCTCTACCCGCCTCTGTCAACAGATTCCACCCGAAAAATACCGAAAAGCAATCAACTCGACAAGAGCCCTTCTAGAGGTCATAGTCTCTCGCACTGGTGGCTCCCTCAATAAGGGCATTCATTACGTTTTACCTAAATGATAAGAAGCAGTAAAACCTTGGTATAAAAAACCGCCTTGCTTAAAAGATCGCTTAAGCAAAGAGTTTTATTATCCCCAATGCACTGCGTGGAGAGGAAATCACGCCTGCTTTAAACGAATTACCGCTTATAACAAAGCCAGCGATCTGTCACGAGGGCTTTGTTAGAACGAGAGTTTACTGTGCCCTTCGATGAGTTCCCCTGCAATTAGAATTTCTGCATCAATATGATTTCAGAATCCCTAGGTCAACCTTGCCGTAAAGGGCGTGCACAGAGCCGCTTTTTGGGGTAAAGTCAACATCTCTAAAACCTAACTGGAGCACTAGCACTAACTGCGCAGACCGTAGTATACGCATGAGCGTTGACATCATTCCGACCTCGCCTTCGAGGCCATTTATAAGCACAACAAAATTCAACGCCCTGTTTTTAAAGGCGCAAACGACAAGTGCTTATGATAGACAAAACAAAACGCAAATACACATATCCTTTTTCGATGCTTATGAACAAACCTCCCCGCATACTTCAGGTAAGCGGGTGTGTTTGGATACCGGGTCGATTTCTAAAAAAGACGATAAAGCGGGTCGTTATCAGCTACAAAAGCACAATTTTCTGGGCAAAAAAAAAGCGAGAAGAAAGCAGACATTCATAAAAAATTGACCAGATTTCAACATAATGCAGATCGTTTCAAAGTGCGCTCAAAATGATGACCAGAATCTGATATCAGAGGTCAACTGGGAGAGGGCAGCGGAATCGTCAGTACCGCGGAGTTTTTGTTGGTGTACCCCTTGTGTAGCGAAAACCAACGCATTGAATTCTGAGGTGCATTCGTGTAACCTGGTCCTTTTCGTCGGTCCTCGAGCGATAGTTTAGATAAAAAATACCGTGACCCTGGTTTGCTTTTAAAAAATACTTTCAGGACCGTCGAGCCTTTGTGTATCGCGAAGAGCGCAGCAATGCTTCCACTCGCAAACAAGGGGGCGCTTGTAACGGGAGAACTAACAAAGTAAAGTGCAAGACCCGCTCTCGGAAAAGAGAGATAACAGGCCCGCAACAAGCCGGAAAAAAGACACAAAGTTCAGCAGGCGAGGGTTTTTTAAACGCTAGTACAGAAAGGAACCAGCCAGCGAATTAAGGGGAAAAAATCGACAGGAACACATTTCCGACAACAGAAACGACGGCGGATTTCAGGCCCACTTGGCCGACTCCCCTCTCGAGTCGCCTCTGCCATCGTTTCTCAATTCGACACGCCGCTCTTCGAGAGCGCCGGACTCTCATTGCGGAGCTGCGAGGTCCCAGCGCGCACGCGCAAAGGGGATGTTCGACAAGAGGTCCGAGAGGGTTACTTCACCACACGACGAGAAAAAGGAGTGTTCGTTGAATTGGCCCCGACGCAGACCCGCTCGCGCTAGTTGGCACGTGTGGTCGAGAGAGCTGGGGTCAATTCTTTGTCTCTCTTTTGCGTGCCGATTGTTGTCTCCATTTACCGTTTCGCCTTCGGTTGACGGTAGCCGATAATTTGTGTTGGTCCTATCACTGCACTCGCACTTTTGTTTTTCTAGCTTGGAAAGCTACATAGGCGGAACTACTCGCGCGAAGAAGCGAGAAATGGACAGAGCTCGTATTGCTGGCTGGTAATATCATCTGTCCGCCTTTTTTTCTGTGTTTACGTGTCACCCTCGAAGAATGTGCGCCCATTTTCTTTCTGCTTGCTAAACCAATTACGCCGTTCGTTGATACGGTTTCCATCACAACGCTGGACGCGTGAGAGAACAGTTTTCCTGGGAATTCTGGCGTTTTTTTTTTCCTTTTTTTCGCGACGGCTCATAACGCAAACCCTCCAGATGCTACCGAATGAGTTCCTGGTAATTCGTTATTTCCAACAGCTCTCTCCATTCCTATTTCCGCCCTTTCTGTAACGAAGACTTTATGACAGTGCATACACGTAAGGTTCCCGAATAGAGAACAAATCGATGCAATATTTCAAATTAATTACGAGTCGCAGCTACACCGCCGGCAGTGGACGGTTATTCGAGCATTTTTTATTATATTAATCCTCGGAGTATAACTTGACTGCTTATCAAGGATTCTTTGAGCGCGTCTTTATCTTGATGAATAGGATGAGGAGATTACGTGAGCAAAAAGTGCTGGTAGCAGCAGCGGAAGGCTCACACACACGCCCGCTATTGAGGATACCTGTATTATTGGCGTTTAAAATTCCCCCACCCCATCTGTACAAAAAAAAAACAAAGAAGAATAAACTAAGCTTCCCTAAACGTGGCACGTGAGATATGCAAGGTCAAAAAAAAAATCTTCGATTCAGCGACAACTCTACTAATTAACACTCGTGCCGTATCGATAGCGTACACCGTTCATTAGGTATACGTATGTATGCCCCTAGTTTGAGCTTGCATACCTTTAATTATTGAATTTCAAATGTTCAAGCTAGCATGCTGGGCCATTCGGTTGAGAATACAATCTCTTTCATTAAATCCCTTTCGGTACTCGCAAACTGCCGATTTGATGAGCATGAAGAGCAGTTTCTTTACTCGCCGTGGCGGACGCCTTTCTGATGGAGGCGAAAAGCGAAAACGCCCGTGTGTTCGAGATTTCGGCGAACGTTAAAGATCCCCAGGTGGTCAAAATTAATCCGGAGCCCTCCACTACGGCGC
This sequence comes from Haemaphysalis longicornis, assembly GCF_048455015.1. Lineage (NCBI taxonomy): Eukaryota > Metazoa > Arthropoda > Arachnida > Ixodida > Ixodidae > Haemaphysalis > Haemaphysalis longicornis. The sequence continues at coordinate 75,772,580 of NW_027526460.1, read as the reverse complement.
GCCTCATCGCCTGCGTTGCATTGGCGCGTTAAACCCTACAATAAATCAAATCAGTTTCTTTACTCGGCGATTTTATTTGCCATTTGGCCGTTCAGCCAAACTACGTAAGCTAGAAGGACATTGACATTGGTATGATGGCGTATCGCTTGATATAACGTACAAATGAGATGAAAAATTGCAAGGATATGAAAAATATACCGTATGCAATACTTCTGCAATGCTATGATGAAGATAATGAACACTGCTAATGCAGTACATATATTCTTCAATCATATAAACGAGTTTTTATCCTGTTTCACTAAGCCTGTGACTGAGTTTTTATTACCCATTTATTGCGTCCAACCTTTCTTTATCGAAATTATTCAGTGAAGTTCACTGTTAGCTTTTCTTCTAAGAACAGGTCCCCACCGTCCAAGACGTCCTTTCGGATTGCTTTTACTCGTTAGATTTAGGTCATCAATTCGTAGCTGTTGCTATAATTTACACATCTACAGGGTATAGATTCCGTAGCAGAGGAACAACCGCAAAAATTCGGAGCAAACGGAGACCCAACTCGCGCAGAGGATTAGATGTCCTTCGCAGCCCTAATGCTGAAGTTTATCTGGCGAAGTTTGCCAAGAACCGGCACTCCTGCCATCGTGAACAGACGTGATGTGTTTGTCCACGGCGGCTGTCCTTTCTATCCCGTCGGAGCCCGACTATTCGGTTTCCAACGGTCGTAAAACGAAGGTCAAACTTTTCTAGTGTGACAACAGGTGAAAAACGAAGTTCGTCTTGACCCAGCAAGGCGTTATTGCAGAGTATATAAACGCAGTACGAGCTTAGCGAGGCTTCCCTGACACCGGACGTGGGGCTTCGCACAAAAGTTCCTTTTGGGGTTTTGTGACCGCTTAGTCCTAGCGTTTCACAAGAAAAGAAGTCACCATGCAGTGCTTTGCGACGACGCTAAGAATACTTATGACCCGAAGATCTTCGGTCGGTTGCAAACTGCCCTCGCAAAAGTCCAAGCGGGAACTTGAACTAATAAAAGAACGACACGCTGTACCGCACAACTTTGCAAAAGACCTTGAGCTTTATTACGTGGGACGTTTTATATGTCATTGCGGGCGTGTAAACAGACCAAATATACTTTTTGTTGCTATTATAGTCCCTAGTCTTTTCTCGGGATGCTTAAAAGGTTGCTATGGGATACGCGTTTGGAACGCATAGGCCGTCGCGCACATATGGAAAAAGAATAGCCGGGCATGCACACAAAAAGACGCTTCCGCTAACTTTCCAAGAAGGTTGTTACTCCAATACTGCGTTTACTTGAGGTTTCCGAAATCGCTGGGTGCTTCATTTTGCGTTACTACTGATTGCAAATGAGTGATAGATGGCAAACCGTCATAGTTGGCTGGCTTACCCTCATTCGAAGCAATGAGAGTGTTGAGGAGCTCTGAGATGCAATAGGGCTGTAAATGTGAACCGGAACCGAGGACTTTGCGATAGCATTTTTGTCCGGCGTGTCGGTCACTGCGTAGGGCTGTAGCTGTTGCGGATACCCAAAAGGCTGCGTACTAGCAGGCTTCTTACTAGCTGAACCTATTCACCAATCCCTGCGCAACACAGTGGGTCGTTAGTTAATTGGAACAAGTAGGTTAGACGGAAGCTAAACATTTTGCATGACATGGTGCATGCGCGAAACGTAAAATTTATTGGGGCGATGTTTGTGCGCTAGTTCTGGCTCACTTCTTGGTAGTCAAAATTTCTAGGGTGTAACGCGCCGACGCAACACAGACGATGAGGCGCGCCGTAGTGGAGGGCTCCGAATTAATTTTGACCACCTGGGGATCTTTAACATGCACGGAAATCTCGTACACACGGGCGTTTTTGCTTTTCGCGTCCATTAAAAAGCGGCCGCCACGGCCGGGAATCGAACCCGCGACCTCTTGCTTGGTAGTCAAAATTAAAGCAGTGGTAAATAAATTGCAAAATCACGCCAATTTGTTGCATTGGCACTCAGTGGCACAGACAGCTGCCCACCAAATTCAAAAAGCTACTCGAAGCTACGCCGGAGCACCGTTGCATACCTTCCTCATGCTTGTGCAGCTTTCCGGGCTTCGTAAGCTGCACTATATCGCCGTAGTTTTTCAATGCGGAAAACGCGATAGCATGCGTGGTTATGTGGCCTCACTGCGCTCCCAAACAATGCATCCCCTTCCACTGCCCGGCTCCCTCCCGTGGCCGTCGCTACGGTGACTCTGTCTGGAACCTGTCCCGCTGTCGATCTACCGCCGCTGCGATTCGCACCTCTCAAACCCTTTCACGCTGCCTTCGTTGGCGCATGCGCGAGTAGCGGAGCCGAATACGTCCTCCACGTGCTCTGCAGGCTTAAAAGTACCCATTTTCAGGCATTGAAGGAAGTAAACAGTAAAATAAAATCAGCAATTGTATTGTACGCCGACAACAAGAAAGGCTCCCCGTGCCGCTGCGGGTGTGGCTTCCCCTCAAGAAGACTCGTTATGCGGCAGAGCACGCTCTACAGGAACACGACAGTAAGCCGATGGTTCCTGGCAATTAATATATATTGCTACCACCTCTGCACTGACTCCCTTCTAAACACACAACTTCTGGACTCATGCTGAAGGAGGCATACATTTCACCCATCGGGTGCCACCCGCATGGAGCGATTGCCGGCATATCGCGCAAAGCTACCACAGCCCGATCCAACTACACCACGGCCACCACCGCCATCTGAACAAGGCAGTGGGGACGAAAAAACGCGGATTCCCTCACCAACCAAAAAGTACAAAAGAAGTGAAGTTAGCAATCAACTCCTTGCTGAAACTTAATGCGTGCACCGAAATAGGCTCATCCATTCATAGCAGCAGGTCGGCGGTTGCAGCTGGCAAGGAATATGAGAGGCTAGCGCCCCTATCACGCCACCACGACTGAATATCATTGCGACTGATTACGTTTCATTCAAATCCACATAACATCGCTGGACCATCCATCAGCAGTGCAAAAATGCTGTCAGTATAGATAGAAAATGTGACGCAAGAAGTCTAGCGGTTCACGCTTATTGCTTCCGTGATAGCGTTCTAAGTGAACCGGTTAACTGAAATCACATTTACATCCGCTCTTGGCGGATGTAAATGTGATTTCCAGCCCTCCACGCCGGGCACCAACAAGCTTGAAACGTACACAAACACATTCAGGGTGACAAAAATCTGCAGCGTCAATGTGCCTTGGCGCCAGCTCAGCTGGCGTAGTAAACGCTCAGAGTGGATAATTTTTCGACAGTGCGTGTGCTTAGTACATAGGTTGCGCGCAGAGTGGTGGCCGGGAGCACCTCAGTGTGTCATCGCCAAGCGCAGCGCACCACCTAACACTTCTGTAACACGCCATTTGCTTCGGAACGCCTTTTTACGCCTGTTAACGTGCTCTTCACGAACCTGTTCATGTCGAGGTAGCAGAGCATGGTACAACAATCCCCCACAATCCCTTCCCGAAAAAAAAAAGTAGAATGCTAGGCTAGGTAGTTCGTAAAAAATCTTGTTCGTTCAGAAAGAAAATAACTAAGGTTTAACACTTTTCTTTGCCTTTATTTCAGACTTCGCAGTCTGCCATCCGGCTATATTTTCTGCGTGATTGGGTATGATGCTAAGCAGACGAGGACATAAATATACATGAACAACATATACAGGCGCAATACCCTTTTTCTGACAGTCATAAACCAGCTCGCTCAAGAACAAGTTGGAATGATTAAATTCAGCCTGTCGCTTGCGCTGAAGCGCACCCCACAGACGGCCCAACCGGTGCGCCATACATACCAAGACTGGGCGACCAAGTGCCGGCGATACAGCCATTAAACCCTTTCCTAATCCCGTGCTACCGAAGCGCGAGGCTCGCAACGAGCACACATGCAACGCATCTCCGCATCGGACCCCGTGGCGTGAGGCCACGTCTTGCCACACTTGTCATTAGGATGCAACGACTGTCGTTGCGACGCCATGCCTTGCAAGGTCACTGCGACACGATGAATGACCTTGCGAGACTTGGCGAAGTACATCTCCCTCGACAAAAGACGAGGGCGATCGAAGGAGTGCGACCGAAGTTCCAACTACCCACGTAAAATCACTAGCGAAAACTAAAGATGTACTATACGGAATTGGGTAGCATTCGTTTCAGCTCTTGCAAGCGCCGGCGGTTACGCAACTTGTGGGTCTAGGCGCATCCTGTATTTTCCGTGTAGTGGCGAGCCGCCCGTTTCCCGGGTCTGTCGCCTGCCCGATAGTGATAGGATTGTCAGAGCGATGAGAGCGGCCGTCTGCCAACTCATACCTCCACGGAGGGGGAGTTTCGGGAATCGATATCCTGCCACCAATGTCCACTGCATTTTCCCTCTAACACGATAGCGCGGCGGGAAGGGAGAGGGAAGACGAGGGATTCATGATGTTTTAAACAAAGATTATGTGGCTATGGTTCCACGTATATTTTTCTGTCCGCGAAGCAAAACTTCCGAAGCTTCACGTGTCTTTGAAGAGTGAGGCGATCTATGGCGCGAGGCATCGGAACACGAACGACCCGGTGTGTGCGCCACTAGCCCAAGGTCACTAAACTCGCACGGCGTTCAAAACATGATTCGGACCTCAAGCCTATACGACTCATCACTTGGATCTGCGTTTTGAGTGGGCTAGTTATCAACAGGCACTATTTTGAAAATCGGTAGAGCCAAAATAAAAGTGTTTGCGTGCACGCATGTGTCTTTCTTAGGAATGACAGCAAAGAATTGCTTTGTCGTACAACAAGATGACACCCCGGATGCAGTGACACCTCTACAAACATGTGAGACAGGAGCCTCACATTCATGTCCGCAGAGAACTACACTGTACGTGTGAAGCACCCGCACAATATTTCGCAAAATCCAACGAATGCGCACTTCGCTAAAAGTTATACATTTTACAGCATACCAGCTACCTAAAGAACTCATTAGCGTTTCGTCGCCAGATGGTAACTCGCGCACAAAAAAATATACAGCATACCTCCTTCTCCTTTCATACTGCTCCCATATTTTACTGTTTGACGGCGACGCCATATCTCTAAGGGGCCATGCACCTGCTTCCAGGAATTGAAGGACCTCGGCTGGTATTAAAGGCCGTTAAGTGTGAGTCTCCTAAATCTATTTAATTTAGCCCGCACCTTTCATTTTCTTCCGAATTTCCGCACAAAGTGGAGCGCAAAGTGGAGCGGCGTAAGACACAGCAAGACAAACAGCAGCCACCCTAGCTGTTATAAAAATGAAACCGAACCCAGGGATAGCTTTAAAGTGCCTCTTTAAGAATAACTGCCCAGCTATAGGTTCAAGCGAACGAAGCTAACGAAAAGTACCCTATTTATTTTCTGTATAGTTTAACCCAGCCACTTCCGATCAACGTCCCTCTGCACGGGCGTTCGCTATTCAGAGCAAACAGACCGCCCTACACGAGAGAACGGGAGAGAGAGAAAAAACAAGGAAGACATGCAAAACAAAATGCGCACCCAACACGCCTGGCAATCCCCGAGAGAACGGTGCGGCCTAATTCGATTGTGCAATCTGTTGCTCCAATCGAGGCAACAGGGTGTACGTTTTTGGCAGCTCGGCGTACTCACGCCGCGGCCGTTTTCTCTCTCTCTCTCTCTCTCTTCCCCCACTCCAGTGCTGGGCGTCGTCTCGCTAGGCATTGAGCCCTACGGAGGGTATTTCACAGAACGGCCGACCAGTGCACCACGCTATGGTCACTGGCGCCAGCGTCGATTGACGTCACTGCGAAGCTAGGGTCGTTAGAGCGTAAGTGAATTACGCTGGGGCATATGGCGATTTATTTTTGTTTTACCACAAGGAAAGGGGTAATGCTACCACTTTCATTGTAGTGAGCGCTGCAGGGGAGAGCCGAAAAGCGCGAGTTACGTCGTCTGTATGTCGTGGCAGTGTAATAGGCGAACGAGAATGGAAGCATAAAGTGTTCCGTTTGGCGCAAATTCGCCAAGCTGCACGCCAAGTGAACGTGATCTGGCGCTAATTGCGGAGCATTAGAGGAGACGTTCCAGATTTGGGCAACACTCATTCCAGTTCACCAGTAGTTCGTGTTCAGCAACAGTCATAATTGTATTAGCAGTAACAACAGTTACAGTACAGTTAGTAATAGTACTTTAGCTAGCAGAAACGGTACTAGCAGCAGCTAGTAAGCAGCGGTGTTTGTTCCGCTTTGTGGTGCTATTCGTGGTATTGATAGTGAGCGTGTGGCGCAATGACACCGTTAGGACTGTTAGGTTCCGCCCGCCGCGCAAATGTTTTAAAAGCGTCACCAGTGCACTAAACGCACTGATAGTGGCTACTTTTCTCGAATTCTGCTAATATCGTATATCCGCCTTTATGCCTTCGTGAACGCTATATAGATCTTCGATTTCCAAATACATTTTTCGGTGTCGCATTTAGCGGTTGGACGTGCAGCGACAATATTCTACCACGTAACGCGCGTACTGAACTCAGGATCATCGAAGTAGTAAGTCTGTTTTATACTTCCGAGTCCGCAAATACCAGTAGTGTCGCAGTCAGCAGTTGTAGTGTAGTGCTGCTACTACTACTATGAACCGTTTTTGTGATTGCAGTAGCGGTAGTAACAGTGGTAGTCATAGCAGCAACAGCAGTAGTTGAAGTAGTGCTAGTAGTTTATCAGCGTTCGTAGAAAGGGTACTTCTAGCATAAGCAGTTACCCAACTTGTTTACACTTTTAACTAAAATTTTAAGTTGTCACGGAAATTGCACTGGTAGTGCTCCAGCTGTAGTAAAAAGAGTGGCCGCGGACGTGGCATTGTTGTTGCAACAAGAGATTAGCCATTGCAGCTTTCGTAGTATTCGCCGCCGCCGTAGTGGTTGTAGCAGGAACAGTTTGCGTATTTGGGATTTCACTCGCTGTAGTGTTTAGGCGTAGCAACAGCAGCAGTGGAGGTAGAAGTTACCGTGGCGGTGATAGTTCCACTAGACAGCAAACAACCTCTAAAGAGTAAGCCTCACGCAAGGAAGCCTCTGCGCGCCGTCACAAGTTTGACGCCAGCAGGCTGGGTTGAACCGACCCCACGGGCTGAACAAAGCAACGACTCCACGTTTATCCTCCAAGGCCGTTATTTATGCTTCCTCCGCCGATCACCGGTGAGGCTTAAAGGAGCCACGAAGAGAAAACACAAGTTTGGTTCATTTAAAAGATTGCCTCGTTAGAATCATACTGACACCACTTTTAACGTAAACTTCGCTCAAATAAGCTATATAATTAGGAAAAAAAAGGGAATGGTCATGAGACCCACTAGCTCCTTTCCCGCAACAGAACCTATGACGTCATACCAGCCTGCTCTACGATTGGCGGAGGCCGTCAAAAGGAAATGCAAATGAAGCAGAGCTTATAAGCTTGCCGAACGAGCTGTTTGCGCCTAAATGTAGTGCATATCCATTTTACAGCAGTAAGAATGGTACGGTAAACAACGAAAGTTACGAAAATACACGTAAACATAGAAGTACCGATGCGCACTGCTGTTGGTACTGGGCGCACTATGCTTGTCTTAGCTGCACAGAAGTCTGACGCTTTGGAGTTGTCTTGTACGACGCTAGCCGATTGGCTTAAGCGACGTTGCCTTACATGACCCTGTTTGTCAAGCATACCCCATGTTTCACGGAGCGGTTACTTTCTAACGAAACAAAAACAAGCCAGGTGTAAATACAGTCAAAAACAAAGCAACGGAGGAGTACTGAGTATGCTAGCGCCATCTGGTAGGTTTGACGGCAAGCAAGGCTGCAGAGCCGGATGGCGCAGTGCAAGGTCGTTTGTATACGCGCCGTTATGACTTCATTGTAGAGGTCACCAAAACACACGATTTCGCGGGAGAAAGAAAATGTTAACCTAAATTGATTAATTTCTCAGTGGATACGGCATCATTTGCTGCCGCGCAAGCGCTGGGGACACTATAAAACATGAAATCTTTCGAATCAAACAAACTTGTATTTTGTCTTCATGGCTCCTTTAACGAGTAGTATAAACTGCGCAAACTACATACCACTACCCCGAGGGAAAAAGAACACAAAGACAGCCATTTACTTTTGCGCGTCTTCTCTCTAAGGGCACAAGGACTGCGCTTGTCCTTGTGACCTTCAGTCTGTATAGCCTTCTGTGGTCTGCACAGTTTATACTCCTTATTAATGTGCGCCAACTCACCCAACAACAAGTCACTTTATACCACCGGTAAATCTAGCGGTCGTGACCGGGCACCCGTGGTGAAACCTATATGCAAAGGCACATTCAAACAGCGTTTGTAGCCACACGCAAAGAAAAAGACGGCCACACGGAATTTCCACCCGCATCTCCTTCCTACGAAGCCAGACCTGCAATTTTTTCCGCGAGGAGGACATGACAGTTAGGCGGTCACAACACAATGTCTAACTGCCCTCTAGCGATCTAGGGAACCATTTTTTCTGCGGTTACGTTCGACAAGCAGTGGGTAAACTTAGTTTGCTTTCACTTTCGAGTCCAGTAACCCGAATACGTAGTGTTAGTATTCGCCTGAACATACGTGCCTCGCTAGGAAATTTCGTACTCAATGTTTTGTGTTTCTGTTGCCGGTCGAACGTCTTGTTCGCCGTTTGGAAATGGTACATCCTTTAACAAGACTGGCGTACCCTTTATTTAATAAGAGGCGCTGGGGACTCCAAGGCAAACATAGGTAGAGATACAAAGTTTGGATAGCTGGTCCATTACGAAAATAAAACAAAACTGCGTCTCAAGAAGTAGGGCGGAATAATGGAAGTAGAAAAGCAAAATACGTAGAAGCCTATGTGCGGACATCAGCCTTTGGAAAAAAAAAGAAAAAATTACGCCTTGTCTCACGATTTCCACTCGAGAGTTTCCACAAATTGATTTTTTTTTTACTCTTCTGATCATGCGGCTTAGCAGGCGAAGCGAAATGTCGCATGCCTTTCGGCCGGGCTTACTGACGAGTCCCGCTGTGCGCCGCTAAGTGCTGTCTCGTCGATGTACGCCCACTGCCATCTGTTGGCTACGTGTCGACTTTTAGCGATTGCGCGTCATCCATCTGTAAGGCGTCTTATAAGGGGGGGCGGAAAAGCGCGCGGCTGTGGGTGTTAGTCAGTTCAAGCCAGAAGGCGGTGGTTACACTGTTTCGAAGTGTTTAGCCTGTAGCATGGCGGTGGTTGAATGTTCTGGTTTGGTTTTCGCTGACGCTCGGCCGCTTCGCGTTATCCATTGTTAGGCCGGGCTCAGACTGTTGCCGCAACTGTCGTAAAAACTTTAAAGATTGACGTCATTTCACGTCTCAGCCAACGGAACTGCGTGAAACGCCGTTTTTTACGTCCATAGATCTCGATATGGCTTTTGCGCCGGTAGTCTAAACATAGGCTTAGTCAAACAGAGCTAATAAAAAATTTCTGAAAATTCGTGTAATCAGACGATATTTACTGCAAATAACTTTAATTAGGACACATTTTAGTTCGCTCATGCTCATAACGTAGGCTTATTTTCGTTTTCGAAAGCCCCTGCAGCGTTAATTTTTGCGGCTTTACTTTCTTTGGCTCAGTGACATCATGTCGGCGCCGGCGCTATTTCTGGTGATGACGTGTTTCCGCTGACAATTGATAACCACGGCCGATAGCGGTCGGCCAGTGCCTACGGGAAATAGGCGAATGAACCTAGTTACGCTATCGCATTAATTATCTGTTAACAAATGCCGCTGTAAAATGGTAAAATGGTTTCGTTCTCATGCGTCTCCACCGGGCCTCAAGTGCGGACCACAATGTACACGAAGAGTACAGCGTATATTCGCACCAGTATATTCGCAGAAGAGTATATTCGCACCAATTTAATTGCACAAGCCGAAAACTTACCCTCCAGCAAAACTATAATATTACCTGCAGCTCAAAACTAAAAGAAAGCACTCAGAGGGGATCGATTTCGCGTGATTGCTTTCGCATTTACAACCCCTTAGAAGCGGTAAGGTGTCCACAGACTTTTCCTGTACATGCACTGCTAGGGTGCATAGTGTTGTAGCTATTTGTACAGCTTACTGAGTCGATAGCTATTATTGCACGATTTACTCTAATTCCCACGTTTCTATCCCCATGTTAAGCGAAAAAAAAAATCGCCTGTGCTCTTTCGCTATAAGTATGCTGCAGATTAAACTAATATCTTGCAGCAATGAAACGCCATGACACTCTTAAAAACAGTTAGCCGCGAGCAGCGTACCATGAAAAAAAAAAAAAAAACGAGCGCACGACTTGTAATAAATTGAATAAGAGAAAATGGGTAAAAACGCATTAAGATTACATTTTTTAGAACAAGATGTTCTAAAGATGTTCTCAGCGGTGTGATTTCTATGTTTGAATTTGCGCAATTGTGTTTCCGGCGCAGTCAGTGTCACACTTTCCCGACAGCAAAAACATTCTGGATCTCCTCATGACATCCACCAACGGCGTGAAATGGCCGTCACCTCACGTACCATTCCGACTCGGCACAAGAAAAAAAAAAAGAGAGAGAAACAACCGCGGAACGTGCGGGAAATTTTGAGGCGTCAAGGAGGAAAGTATACGGGCCCCGAAAAGAGGAAACGCCCGAGGAGTGACCGGTGACCAGAATCCGTTTTCGTCCGGAGAGAAGTCGTCGAAGGGAGACAGACGGCTGCAGCTTGTCGTGTTACCAGTGCACGCGAAAGGTCACGTCCGAGGAAAAGTTCACGTAGCCGCGGAGACGGGAAGCGCGTGCTTTGGACACACCGCCTTCACCGAAGGAAAGAATATCATTGGAGACTGGTCAACCACTGCACCCTCGGCTAGTATGCTACTTCTTTGTGCACTGACTCCAGCTTTTTTGTTTTAATCTGACAATACGATCTTAATTTGCCGAGCTCTATTTCTTTTTTCCGTTTTTTTTTTGTTAATGAAAAAAGCCGGCGCGGATGCGATTGCGTCAACAGCAGCGCCTGCAGAGAAGTCACCTTCTCAGAGCGCCAGTGACGTAACGCAATTTCTATTGTCAAAGAACTTAAAGGAAACCTGCAACACTTTTCTCCACCTTTTCTGAAATCTTAAATGTTTGCAGAACGTAGTCAGCCGACACACCAAGTACTTAGATTAGGTGGTCGCGAAGTACCTCAACCAAAAATTGCTACGCTATAACCCATCAGATAACTTGTACACTCGCTCGGAAGATTTTCCTCTCTTTCCCGGTCTTGGCGTTCTTCGACGGCTCGAATTACGTCACTAAGGCCATGTAGCGGCTGTTGGCCGGTTTTCCTTCAGTTGCAGCAATGAACGCTTTTCGAAAGCAACTTTTAAAAAAGGCACAAAAATGAAGCAGAAACGGAAGGCGTATATGGTGCGACGAGCAAATCACGCAGTGCCGCTCCGTGCTGGCGATAACTATACTTTCGCAGTGGTTCCAGACTCGAAGGAAAGAGTGAAAGCGCTTATCGAAAGTGTTTCAGGGTCCCTTTAAAGAACTTAAGCACGCTGCCGGGCGCACCCTTGATCGGGATCAAATGTGTGAAAAACGACAAAGAGAGTAGGGGAAGGGTATGGTTCGAACAAATATTATTATGACGTGAAAACATATTTAAGCGCCAGTTATATTTTCAAATTGGCACTAAAGGCAAAGAAGAGCACAATTATAGTCGTTTTAAAGGAATATTGTCATTGAGCTGTTCGCGAGACATATTTTCCAAGAATTCGAGGCAATACGCGGAATACCAGAAAATTAAGCCATAGAATAAATATTATATTTTTTTGTCTAAGTCTTGCTGATGGCTGCACAGCCTCAGTTTTAAATTTTCATCCTCCGTTGTAACTTTCTAAAACACTCATGAATATTCAGCAAGCTTGTGAGGAGGATTGAAAGTAATTGAAATAGAAAAATACAAAGCACTCAGTGTCCCAGTTCGGGGAAAGCTTTTTTTTTTTTTTTTTGAAGTTGTGTTTTCTTAGGCGCGTTCTTTCGGCTTATCCGCTAATGCAGGAAAATAACGCTTCGCCTTTAAAAAAAGGAAGCAAGCAAAACGCTTCCAATGCAGAATTAGTGCTGTCGCGCCGCATTTTGCACGCACTTCCGGGGCTGTTGCTAAGTGGAGAATTTCCGCTGTACAGTGGTTAAAATTGTTCGAGGCAATGCGCCTAGCAGTTTCTGTCGCTTTTTCACGAACGTTCCATCGTTGGTAAACCCCTTTTCAAAAGAAAAACAGAGAAGTTCCACAAATGAGAGAGTAATAAGAAGGTCGCGTTGTCGTCCATGATTTGCGCGGTTCCACGCGCACAGTAGGGGTACGAAAAAAACAGTAGCAATCAATACTTTTCAGAACTCCTTCTTCCTTCCTTCCTTCCTTCCTTTCTTTCTTTCGTTCTTTCGTTCTTTCCTTCTTTATTTATTTATTTATTTATTTATTTATTTATTTATTTATTTATTTATTTATTTATTTATTTATTAGCTTTACCATTGAACGGCCGCACGTAGGCCGTAATTCAGCTTTAATAAAGAATTAGGAATGTTTCAATCGTTACCACGCTTTTCTTAATATTTCCCGTAAAAACCAGGCCACTGGTTCATTCTAGTGCCAATAAAACAGTTTATTGATTATTTTAATCCCATAACTGGCGCTTCATGCATGCCAGAAACAAAAAGTCCGTCGTGTTTCCAGTTCAAAAACAGCGATTTCAAGCTACCTAACCGAGTTTAGTAAAAAACTGCCCTTGCGTAGGGCTACCCAGGCGCCCTTTTCTGAGAATAGCCGGCAAGTGCGCTTGATATCTGAGAGCAATTAGAGCGATTCGGCGCCTCTTCTCGCCAGTAAGAAACCGCCACAAGGCGTTTTTTTATTTAACTGTATAGGCAGCGGAAGCGACGCTGCCTTGACGGTGTCTTTCTCCCCCCTACCCCTCTCCCCTCTCTCTATCTCTCTTTTCTCTCTCTCTATCTCTCTCTCTCATTGAATACCTACACCTCTAAAGGCGGCTCGTATTGCGCGTACGCTGGTGCTTACCATCCGCCCTTCGACCCTCCTCCGGCACCACTGTTTCCCTCTCGAGGAACGCGATTCCCAGCACAACTTCAACTTTTTTTGCACACCTAAATTTTTTTTTGTATGTCCCAACTCCCGTCCTTCAAAGATTGTTGAGAATATTATAAGATGATGTCACTACTGGCAGCTGCTTTCCAATATTGCCGTGAACTATGCATTGGATTTCTTTATGTTTTTGCGTCTACCGTCCGGCTGCGCCGGGCTGTACGTGTTATCTGCGTCCCAAGTGAAGCGCATGTTCCATTCTTCCTTATGCCGGCCGGGTTATCTCGTTTGACAGGGAGGATGTTTCACCCTAACGCCACTAGCCTAGAATAATTCGACGGTTCGAGAAACACCCGCGCCGAAAGATAAATGCCCGCAGAGCAGACGCCGTGACACACCATTCGCCGACACTCGCCTGCGCGCGCCACTTTGCTGCTAATAAACTTGTTTTTCCTTCAAGACAACTACATCGCCTTTGGCTTCGTGACAATATCATCATCATTGTAGTACAGTTTCATCAACCACTAAAGCATTATTCACGATCCGCGATCACCGCCCCTGCTTTTTCAACGAACACAGACATTTAAGGTTTTCGCCTTAATAACCCCGTTTGCGTTTGGTGTCCAAAAAATAATGCCAGACAGTTACTGGTTAATCACACGCTGATCTCTATATAACCTACGGCGTCGACGGCTAAATGCACCAGGTTTCCGCTGGTTTTCGGAAACGTTACACCTTCCAAAATCGATATCGTTATAAGGAAATTTAAAATCCAGTTCGAGAATATACACGTCGAAAAAATCTGTCTTACTATAAGCACTTGAAATAACAGTGGCCACTTCTTTTGACATTGGCGCTCTTTGCTCCTGTTGACCTTGCGCCATTAACATCCAACCATCATCATCCACTTCTTTGACGTGCGTCGGAATTTTGTACACACACGCACTCTATTTCAACCTCAGTAAGAAAAACACCAGCCTCCGCCAGGAATCGAACCAGGGTACATGTGTGAAGTAAAAAAAAGAAAACGCCACAGTCATTATCCCCCCACCGGCGCGTGAATGTCATAGAGATCTCCCGCCTGGCTCGCCATGCCGGTGTTCCGCGTATGCCGGTGTCCAAAATTTAGTGGTTCATTACCTTGTTGAACCGCAATGGAAACTGAAGCGTAGAAAGTGTGCCGTAGTAAAATACCGGCACCAAGAAGCCGCAAATATATTCAGACAAGCTGGTGTTACTTGTTATCATGGGTGGCTGGACGGAAAGAAGAAATGTTTAAATAAAAAAAATTACACCATCTTCCCGTAGGGGAACCCTGAGTAGTATGCGAAGCAGCCATGGGGTCGACTGAAGTTCACATTAGTTTTCAGTTCGTCGTTTCCGTTTATGGTGAGCTTCGCGTGCCTTCGTTGTATCAGTAGCTTATTGACGTAGTTTGAATGAGTGAAGGAAATAAGGCACGTTCGTAGCACATGCTCCCGTCTCGGTTTGTAGCGCAGTGGGAAGAGCGCCACGTACCTCCCATTGCGGCCAGAGAGTTTTGGGATCGAAACCGAGCGCCGCATAACTATTTCTTTTTATAGTGGACTGCACTGACGTCAGCCCAGACGCTGACGGGGCTGAAGAGACGCGCATCCGCAGTAGAGTGCGGACGGCGGACAACGACAACGAGGGAGGGAGCGACACAGCCCCGAGCATGAGATGCTTCGCATCTAAAAAACGCAAAACCTATTCTTCCTGCTAGGCTGACAGGTCCCGAACGTTTTATGCCGGCTTCCTGATTCCTGACAGCCGCTTAAACAGTACCATGCGCGTTTTCTTTTTTCTTTTCGGTTGCAAAAAAACATTCAGATCTGTCGGAACTCGGCAACGAATTGCATAGTCTCTGCAGCGACAGGAAATGCCTGGCAAGCTTTCGCAAGAAAGCCATCATGTTCGCTTCGCATGTGGGTGCTATTCCTGGCTGTGCAAGCATCGCAATTTCTGATGTTTCTGATTTCTGGATATTTAGAAGTTTAATGCCGCATTCTGAAGCGTTCGAAAAAAAACATGAAGGAAGCTCACACCAACGCGTAAGATTTGAAGGTAGCGAAGTTGGGCGCAACCTTCACGATCACCATGACGGTTTAAGTCCGCGATTGCAGCCGATTTGCTTCTTCTTCGCTGCCGCATCGACCTTACTCCATCATTGTTGCTATAAGTGTGAGCTTCCTTCATTTTTTTAGAAGTCATAATCATTGGACATCACCTTGGAGTGGCGTACACTATGACGTGTCTTTCTCGTTCCGAGCAATTGTTGCAACGATTACGGCGAACGCTGAAGTTTTCCTGTTTTCTTTCTTTTTTTTTTTTTTTGGGGGGGGGGGGGGTGCTGTCCACTTTGCAATCTCCTTAAGTTGGTATACTCGGCTTGACAAACGTGCGCCGGGGACGCTGGGCGGTCGTCGAGAAGGACCTACACACGAGCGCTGGGCGTTTTCTTGGTTGCTTTAACTGCCTGGCGGTCACCGCGAGGCACGGGCTCACGTGGGCGCGCGCCCGTGCGCTCGTCATTTTCTTGGTATTTTTAACTGCGGACACGCAAAATAACGATTTGCTAAACAGCTGCGCTGTTTCAACAATCTGTCTTCGTTTTTCCTTTGCTCACGCATTTCCTCAAGCAACCCAATCACACATGTTATCGCAGAGTTTTTCTGTTAGCACCGTACCATTGACGAGCGCGCCCAATTTTGTAGCGAAATTCGTTACAGACCACACAGCTCGTCCGCGCTAATTTGGCCGCTGTGTCGCAACGTTTGTTAAGAACATGCAAATGCAACGACCAGCGAAAAGTTTTAAATTAACCCCTAAGCGTAAAATAGGTATGCCAAATTAGCTTCAAAACACGCCAGTGACTGGCAGAGCCACCAAAAACAAAAACGAAAAACAAACAAAGCGCATCGGGCGTTGGCTTCCGGGATACTGGCGACGTTTAAGAGCTTCATTAAGGGGGAGGTTACGCAATAACAAACACACATATGGGCAGCTCCGTAGCAGCATTACAACCCTCCCCGTAACATCTGCCGTTTCCAACGCCGTAAAAAGCTGCTAAAAAGGCAGAGCCCTACGAAATTCCCTTAATGCAAGCCAACCTCGAGGGAAAAGGGGCGGCAGGCAGAGCGAAATGACAGCGAAACAAGAACGAAGAGAGAAAATGACGCTTTGCGAAGGGACCTGCGAAGGAGACACCCTCTATAGGCCTGAAAGCCTGCTAACATGGTCCACACATTATCACCGATGACGCCCTGTAGTTTTTTGACGAACGAATGAAAATAAAAAGAAAATTCGCACAGCTACTATGACGAATTCGCGAACACAGGGTAAGGAAAGGTAGCGGGCAAGAACCAACGCCCGAGCTGTCAGGCAGGATCTGGGCGACGTTGCCCAAAGGCAGCAGGGTAATAGAAGGAATGCGGCACG
Source organism: Haemaphysalis longicornis (assembly GCF_048455015.1). Classification (NCBI taxonomy): domain Eukaryota; kingdom Metazoa; phylum Arthropoda; class Arachnida; order Ixodida; family Ixodidae; genus Haemaphysalis; species Haemaphysalis longicornis. The sequence goes on along the minus strand of NW_027526460.1, from coordinate 75,756,050 downwards.
CTCACGACGTTAACGCCGCGCGGCAAAACAGGACGACGCGGGCTCGCGGACAAACAAACAATCAGTCAAGAAAGGAAGCACCACGCGTGTTGATGCTGCAGCTGAAAAGAGAGAAAGAGCGGCTTGCATATTTGATGCCCAGTGGACGGAATGGGATCACGCCGACGTGTCGTCACGGCGGCCCCGGCAACTCTCGCCTCCCCCTCGGGATCAGGCCTCTTTGCATTTGCTCGCGGTACTTCGCACTCCCGATAATTTTTTTTTCTCTTTTTCAGGAACACTTGTCCCGCTGATCCCCCTCGGTGTTGAAACGTATTTGTTTCTGCTCCAACGAAGCGAGATCTCGCGTTTTCCCGCTATGTGTCACTCTCAGGGGCCTATGCTCACGTTGGAGGTGTCGGCACGGCCTTCTGTTTATTCCCGCTGCCTTTACGAGTTCCCGCCGTCCCTTTGGAGGTGTCTTCTCTTTTTGTTAGTCCATTTCTGGCACTTCTTCACGTTTGCTTTTCCCCTTCAACAAGTTTCTCTCAAGTCTTTTTCGGAATTCATTCGCTCCCTCTCAACCCTCTTCCTCACTTAAGTTTCCTTAGACCAGCCGGAAACTGTTGACACGTCAGGCATCTACGTCCGTGCGGCGCGCGCGCGCGCGCGCGCGCGCGCGTGTGTGTGTGTGTGTGTGTGTGTGTGTGTGTGTGTGTGTGTGTGTGTGTGTGTGTGTGTGTGTGTGTGTGTGTGTGTGTGTGTGTGTGTGTGTGCGTGTGTGTGCGCGCGTGTGTGCGCGCGTGTGTGTGTGTGTGTGTGTGTGTGCGTGTGTGTGCGCGCGTGTGTGCGCGCGTGTGTGTGTGTATGTGTGTGTGTGTGCGCGTGTGTGTGTGCGCGTGTGTGTGTGCGCGCGCGTGTGCGCGCGCGTGTGTGTGTGTGTGTGTGTGTGTGTGCGTGTGTGTGCGTGTGTGTGCGCGCGTGTGTGTGTGTGTGTGTGCGTGTGTGTGCGTGTGTGTGCGCGCGTGTGTGTGTGTGTGTGTGTGCGTGTGTGTGTGTGCGTGTGTGTGCGCGCGTGTGTGTGTATGTGTGTGAGCTGAGTGAGTGAGTGAGTGAGTGAGTGAGTGAGTGAGTGAGTGAGTGAGTGAGTGAGTGAGTGAGTGAGTGAGTGAGTGAGTGAGTGAGTGAGAGTGGTGTAATGAGTGATTTAGTGTGGTGTAATGAGTGATTGAGTGTGGTGTAATGAGTGATTGAGTGTGGTGTAATGACTGATTGAGTGTGGTGTAATGAGTGAGTCAGTGAGTAAGTGAGTGAGCGTGGGTGTAGTGAGTGACTGTGGTGCATAGAGTCAGTAACATAATGAACAAAAACAAAAGCGTCCAAACATCTAGGCAGTCGTAAGCCGAGGGCGGTGCCAGTCTCGCACAAGCCGTCCGCGGCTCTTGGCGTGCCAGTGGGGGAAGACGTTATACGGAATTAGCTTCCGGGCAGGATCATCTCCCAGCGTGCAGAAGCAGTGGTTCCACGCGTTGCGTACACCGTTTTTCATTTCCGCAGCAATTTCCCGAACCACATTTCCCTTCCTGTCTTCCGCCCTGCGGTCCGTTTTCCCGACGCAGGCACGCCTAAGCGCCGAGCACCAGCAGAGCGATATGCCACGAGCAAGCATCGCCCGGGCCCCTGGCCGCGCTTATATTCACGCGATAGTTCCCTCCCCGCCATTGCATATGCATAAGCAACGGAGGCACTCGCGTATACATTATGCCTGATGCGCGCGAGAACGAAGCGACATGGCTTTAGCTCTTTCATATTCTGTTCTTTCTCGACGAAGTTTCCGCCAGAAGGTCACCCGCTGCGCAAGAAACTGGCTCTGTTCAGCTTTGGTCAAAGGACAGCAGCTAGCGTAAACAACTCCCCCCCCCCCCCCCCCCCTATCTTCTGAACAAAGAAAGCGGGTTTGGTCGCGTTAAGGATAATCTTACCGAACTGACCATGCAAACGAGTTCGTGATCGCTGTCTCACCATTTACGCCCGTTTACAAGGAGTGCGAACCTCCATTAAAGCTGAACTTCAAGATACTTAAGGCTACGACAAGACGTTTCTCAAGAAAATAAATCGTGCCAGTTTATCGTCTACCTTTTGTTTGTTTGGAAGCAGTTGTAGGTGGTTTAATTGCGCAGAAACAACGGCTCCAAATGCTTCGGGCAGTTCTTGTGTGAAGCTGGGCTGCGTTCCAAGGCTCGCGCTATTTGTAAACGTACAAATGATGATTTCGCTGAAGAAGACCGAGCTACACCACGTAGATTCTGCAAAATTGCCTCCAAAGCGGCGACACAAATTTTCATAAGAAGATTACGGCAGAACATCGTTCGCTGGCAAATAAATATTCTGTAGGGTTAGCCGGGCAGTGTACCTCTTCATCCGTCCTTTCATAACAGGATTTGGAGAAGACGACAGAGGACATTTCATAATTCTTCCTCTTGTCCCTTTCTCAAGAGGCCCAAATAAAGTTTTTTCAATCCAATCCAATTCGTTCGTTGGCCCCGATCACTATTCTCCACGGAAAAGTACTACAGCGTCTGCCAACGCTGTCATGCGTGGTATTCAAGTCAAGAGCAGCAGTTTCTTTAAGTTTATACGTTAAAGCCCCGGCTCCGGTTCAACGAGTCCTTCGCATGTAGGCTATTTTTACTACCTTCGGCTAAACGCAAACATCCGTTGTCATACCTTCTCGACAAATTGGGCAATTTGAGATTTTTTTAAATTGCCCTTTGATGTTAACCGAAGGGCATTTCCTTCTTCTTAATAGCATCGAATGGCTACCCCTAATCGGTCAATTACTGGAAAATTTTGTTATACCTGTTTATGTCGCAAGTTAGCGACCCACGTGCCTAGGCTATTCTCTGACGGAGCCATTCGCAGCGAGTTTAAGGAACCGGTGACCTTGCCTTTTTCTGTGCATTTTAACGGTTTAACCTAACGATATGCCACACAACATAACCCTCGTTGTACGTCAAGCTGGTAGTGTCTCTTGAAATCGCTACAGAGGTCATGAAGACAAAGTGAAACTTCGTTCATTTTGAAAGAACTAGCTTTTGTTAGCTCACTTGTTAGCTCACTCAGTTCAATTTCAGCAACGAAAAACGTTTTTTTTTTTAACCAACGAAACGCAAAACCTACTAAAAGACTTCTAAATTTCGCACTGTAGTGACGTAATATGGACAAAAGTGACGTCATAAGGACCCGCCCTAAAAGCGTAGTTATCACTGCGCAGCTGCACGTAAGCCTTCTAATGATACGATAACGGAACTGGAGGTCCCCTACAATCGCCCACTCCTGTTTTTTAGCTGTCGCTTAGCGAGGCGGCCGCCAATCGCACAAACAAGATTCTGCGAGTGACGTCATAGAGAAATTACCTGAAAGTAGCTGGGGAGTCGTTATTTCTTTAATTGTTTTCAATTAACATATTAATTCTTCGTTTGAAGGTTTCGATAAAATTAGTTCCGCCGTAATCAGGACACAACAGTCCTTTTAGTGTAACAAACTTGTATTTCGTCTTCGGGGCCTCTTTAGGACCTCAAACCGTAACTTGCGGGGTGGTGTCAGTAAAATCCTAGGGAAAGCGGGACGCACGCTGTCGTTCCGAAGCGGTATTCCATTTCCAGGTGGGTACAAGCGAGGCACTTCCTGTATAAGGCAGCGCCATCTACTAGTTCTTCTTGAGCACTACCGCTATTCTCTTGGGCAACTTATAAGAAGAACCCGCCATTCGGCCTCGTGGCCTCGAGGTAGAGTCTTGGGTTTTGACAACATTTTTATGAATTCAACACACACCAGCGGTTCCAGCAGTTTTTGTTCTTTTTATTTTTGGAAAGTTTTGTTACACCCGTTCTACGTGCAGTTTTCATAACTGAAGGTGGTCTAGTGTCATTTAGGTTGGTTTAGTTCCTGGGCTCAGCCCGTTTAATTAACGCTCTGTACCACGCCGAAAGCTCGGCATTTCACCTGCGCGGGAATAGGATGTCCCGTTCGGGAGGACTACGTCAGGTCTCGAAGGAAAACAGAACGTACCGCGATCATCGGCGGGGTTGGCCGCTGTTCAGCCACTTTAGAGGAAGATGGCGCGCTGTGAGGCGGACAGTTTTTCGAAGCAGAGAGGCCCGCTCGGTCCTGCCCTGACTGCGGCTCAACTGCTGCGACACAGCAGCCCGGCTATAGGTTGTATTCACTGACGAGGCACGCATGCAGGTAACCGTGTGAGTGCGCTGTCACTGGTTACGTCGGGCTCCGCGGGATGGCGGTACTTGTCCCTGCTAAGAACATAATGTGTGTTGGACGTTCTAAGCTCGACCCCACCGAAAGTGCCTCGACTCCAATGTGAGTGCGATTAATAACATATTTGTTGATACCACCATTGAGAATAGGGTTGAAACTCAGCAGACGACGCATGGCGGTGCTTTTTCTTTTTCTTTTTTGCGGCGTGTGGGTGCGGTGTACAAGCCGCGCCAGGTCCGTGGCGCTTCGGCCATGTCCGTGGCCGTTTCCAGTGTTTCCAAGCGAAGAAACTGACGGCTAAACTTTTCAGTGAATATCATCTATACCTACCGGCAAGGACGCGGGGAGTCGCCCGCCTGCACCGACTGCCGTGAACCGGAGACGCGGAAACACCTGTTGCGCTCCTGCCCACACCACGCTGGCCCAAAGAACGACCCACAGGCTGCCTACAAGCACCTGGGTGAGGACCTCCTGTTCCCAACGACCCCGACTGGATTCCAGGGAAGCTGTCCGCCACCTACTCTACTTCGTGGAGGAAACAAGGCTGATCCGGTGGCTGTAGTGTGACGTACTGAAACATGTGTTGGAAAGGGCTGTGCGGTGCCCAACACCCGTGTTGTGCGACTGGGGCTGTAGAGTATGCGGCTCGGGTGTATCGTACATTGGCGCTACTCCTGCTGCAATTGACGACTTCCACTATGGTGGTCCTAGAGATCTTCTACCTCCCCTGTTTATTCTTTCATCTTTCTATCCTATTCTACCCCACCCCAACCGTCCCCTCCGCCTCTCTGCGTTGTATGCGCGAGTACACCGTGACTGAGTACTATATCCGCAGTGCACCCTTCCCGTTCCATTTCATTCGGAATCAATAAACAACTTTCGGACACGATTGTGCCGTTGGTTGTGGGGGGTGGGGAAGGTAGAGGCAGACAGCTTTCCTGCCGAAATAAAACACTAAACAAAGCGCCAGCGACTTCCCGTGCATACAGCGCCATTCTGCCGCGCAGAGCGCGGTTTGTTGTCACGCGGCTTCCAGGTACTTCATGCTGTGAATGCAGTATGAGTTCATTACTGCTAATGGCATTTGTACGCCGTTAGTGAGCCTCATCTACCACGCACGATGTTTAGGTTATCCCTCTCGAGAACTCGTCAGCCTGTACCACAGCCTGAACGCTGTGGCACTGTCACAAATCTGTTAGATTGCTCGTCAGCACGAAAGCGGATGAAACTGAATGAACGAAATTGCTGTCGCGTGAGCGCAGCCGATAGGTTCACGGTGCTGCGTTGAAACTTTTTGCTGGCTGTAACCACCGTACTCTAAAGGGTGCGGAAAAGCCCGACGAAATAAATGGCATTTTAGTATTACAAACGCCAACCACCAAAATAATATTGCCTAAAACGGCTGCGATGGTGTTAGGCCGCCAAGAACCGCGACATAAGAAGAAAGAGCAATGTACATACATCGCCTTTTTTGTGCTATAAGTGCTATTAGTGGCTGCGTACAGCGCCAGTTTGTTAGCGGTGATCATGGAATGCTTCATTTTAATTCTCAGGTTTTAGAGAGTGTAACTGATCGCCTAGAAAAGCTGCTACTGTAAATTTGAATATTTTTTTCGTAATGAAGACTACTCGAGCGATAAAATGGGCACGTACGTGAACCAAACAGTACACTAAATGTAGTTGCTACCAGAGAACCAAATATCTATGGATCAGAGCACACAGCTCCAGCGCTGTGCAGGCGAGTAGGGCGCAGACTGCGCAATTACGTCGAGACCAGCCGATGAACGTGTTGTTTTGTTTCACAGCAAAGCTGCTTTCCAAAGGCCACGTCTAGAGTGCCGTCCGACCGTATTATAAGCACTCCACTATATCGACGTCTATAACAAAATTGCCGCGTCTGGCAGTACATCGCTCTAGATAACGTAAAGCTAGGAAACCTAACCTAAACACAGCGCAAGTTAACCTAACGCACACAAAGAAATCATTTAAAACACCAAAACTAACCTAAGGCATAAAAGATAAAAGTTACCCTTCAATTAAATAATGAAAAAAAAAACTGAGGCAAAAGCAAGTCTCGAACCACCGCCGACATTAGGATTGAGAAGCTAAGACGGATCCTCTACACTACAACGACCGACTCTTTGGCCGATGCTACCCTAGTGTTAAATATTCGAATGTCGTCGGACGGCACTCTAGCCATGCCTGCAACGATCAGCTAGAGTGCCGTCGGACGGCACTCTACACACTGCGTTTTCCAAATCGTATTCTTTTTTTTTCGTGTCCGAAGTTAAAAATACCGCGAAATAGCCGAGCGCGCGGGCGTGAGTGCAGGCCTCGCGGCGACCTCCCGGCAGTTTACAAAACCAAGAAAATGCCGAGCGCTCGTGTGTGCGTCCCTCGCGACGACCATCCAGAGTTCCCGGCACATCTTTGTCAAGCCAAGCATACTCGCTTAGGCATATTGGCCAAGATTGCGGCGACAACCCGGCAGTTAAAAAAACCAAGAAAATGCCTTGCGCTCATGCGTGTGTGCCTCGCGGCGCCCACCCAGTTCCCCTCGGACATTTGCAAACCAAGCATTCCCACTAAAGCACTAAAGGAAACTGGCGAAGATTGGCCAAGATTGGGGAAAAAAAAAAAAAAAAAAAAACTCCAGCATTCACCGTAATCGTGGCAACACTTGCTGTGGACGGGAAACACACGTCGTAGCGTACGCCCCTCCAAGGCTATGTCCAGTGATTATCAAAAAAAAATGAAAGAAGCTCACTCTAGCAACAGTTATGGAGTAAAGGTTGTTGTGACAGCGAAGAACAAGCAAATCGGCAGCAGTCGTGGACTTAAACTTTTGTAATGGTAGTGAACGTTGCGTGCAGCTTCAATATATCTTCAAGTCTAACGCGTTAGTGTCAGCTTCCTTCATTTTTCCTTTATATATCTGTCCCATCCTACTTCCCTTTCACGACATTTTCTCGCGCTTCGACTGACAGCTTTTAAAACACACGATGCGGAGAAATAAAGCCTTATTTAGCTGTATTTATTTTTAGCGACAGTCGTCGGTGCATTTGGCTTTAATTGCAGCAGCAGGTGTAACGTTTCTCATCTTTGTTCACCCGGAGGAGGCAAATTTTTTGCTCTAGAAAGGTCTCAAGGAATTCACAAACGTTGACAATCTGGTTGCAATAATCCCGTTCATGCACTTTCTTTGTCGAAGAAGACTCTGAGAGCACGTGTCTCTTCCTACGAGCTCTAAATGCAACATCATTGCTGTCCAACTTAACGCTGCTCAGCGCTCTTTTAAGATTCCACCGACGATGTAGACTTTTCAGACTCCATTGCGCCACGGTAGGTTGCGCAGAGAAGCGTAGCTGGCTGGTGACTGGTGCGCCGCTTGGTGAGGCGGATGCGTGCTGCTCTGTAGCTGTGTAACACTGTGTGAGTATTGGGACTCTGCACCAAACGAATAATACAAGGGTAAGTTTGTCCTCTAGACCTCTGCTGATAAATGACATCGCCCTTGTTTGACCGAACGCCTTTCCAAGCAACGACAAACACGTTGTACGTCGAACTCCGGGTTCCTCCGCACTTAGACCACAGGTTGTAACGTATAATGACATAATGACATCGTATAATGATAAATTACATCGCCCTTGTTCGACCGAACGCCTTTCCAAGCAACGACAAACACGTTATACGTTGTCTAACTCCAGGTTCCTCTTAACGAAGTTAGACCACAGGTTGTAACGTACCGATCAATGCCATAAAAATATCAGGAAAGCGTTGGCGAATACATGACGGCCGGGATGTGCTCGCGTCGCAGCCAAGGGGAAGCTCAGCCCTTCTGTTGTTACAGAAGCTTGAATTGACTTTTACGATACAGGATGTGTATATGGTTCGCATAAAAGCTTTGCTAAAACAGATGGTTTGCACTTTCGCGCAGTGAGAACTTTCTCTCTCGTTTCTGCGCATCAACATTGAGATCCAACTCAAAGGCGCTGCAGATGACGTCTGTGCAAGAGATAAGAAGCAACCAATGAACGTCCCACATACCATACCATTACTGAAAAAAACAAAAACAAAGAAGGGAAATGGGCGAATGCTTCCCAGCACTGACATTTCGTTGTCCGAAAAGCCAGCGGCCTGCCCAAAGTGGCGCTCGGCGAAGGTAGAAACCAAAATGTACTGCATATCCAGCACTCTTCTTGAACGACTCCACAAATGGGCGGAGCAGAAGCGAAGAATGTCACGACAGCGGAACAGCCCCGACGCGAAGTTGCTTCGCCAGCACTACCTGAACTCAACCTCCATACACTAGGAGAAAGAAAGGACTCGTTCACCCTCATCCATTGACGACCGATTTTGTGCCTCTACATTCACAACAAAACGCTTAACATCGAATCCCGGTCGATCAGTTGGCCGATGTAGGGAAAGATCCCAACCGGAAGATTTCTTACCCAACATCCGACACTCGGGTTTATTTACAGAAGACGAGAAGAAGAAACAAAGGCCTTATATCGTGTCGGAGGTGTCATATCGCCGCTCGCCGTGTTCCGTAAATAAACGGGGATCGCGTGCCGCGGCCTGCCCTGATCGATTCCAGCTGTAGCCAGGCTCGAAACAAAACCCGGCTCGGCTATAGTTGCTCCGCTGCACCTTCGATGTGAATATTTGGTTTCTTGGCGGGTCGTCCGGACAGGCTCTCACGTTATGATGTGAACCGTGAGCTACCTTCAAAAGGTTAGCATCAGGAGAACCTTCTGCAAATCGAAACCACACATGCGCCACCCACAGCAAATTGAGTAGCACGTCTCCACACGCGATCAAAACCACGTTTCCCTTGACGAATAACCAAGCTAGAGAAGCTGGATCTTGTAGAATGATTCAGTTGCATGCAATCATTGCACATTCGCCTGCTCAAAGACCCAGTAGCTGTACAATTTCTGAGCACCTTTCATTGGAGCATGATTCAGCACATCTCCTAATACAAAAAATACCTTTCTGCCCTTTTTCTCGGTAATTTGTCACCAAGTAATGCGTTGGACAGTGATGGCGTTTGTGTACCGATCTTCGGCCTTGTATGGAAACCTGAGAGCCATATCTCTTGCCGGCTGCTCTCGCACTAGCGGCAAAACTTTACCTCATTCCCTTTGCAACAGTAGTATGATTAATAATTTAACAAAACTACATGCAGACCGCAAGAAACTTGGCACAATTAATGGGGCGTAGAATTACTTTACCTACCACACCACCATTACTCACTAGGAAGGAAGGAGTTATCCTGTTAGGAGCGCCAAGCAGAAACGTTACCCGCACAGCCCGTGACACCCTGAGCTGGAAACCTGCCGCACTGTCTCAGGTGCTCCGACTGCGGCGGTCGGCTAACAAGCATATACTCTGGGGCAACTCGAACCCTCCCCAAGAATGAATGAATGAATGAATTAATGAATGAATGAATGAATGAATGAATGAATGAATGAATGAATGAATGAATGAATGAATGAAAAACCACATATTCAGTCAGCCTCAAGCGCGGCCCACATGAAGCAATGTTGCAGCGAAAAATATCAAAGTCCTTTTCTTAAGAGAAAGATTGCAAAACGCCAAGCTTTTTCTCATGCAACTGAGTCGAAGTCCAAGTCCAAAATCCAAACTGTTTCAGCCGTTTCGGATAATTGTTTTGTTTTGTGTCGGGATGCGGTGTTTTTATGGGACGTTTTGCAACGAACTGTTAAAAAGGACATGGACATTACCCCTTATACAACAATTCGGTTCTTGCCTTTTCGAGATGATACTGGAGTGCCCTATGATATATTTGTTGTGATGGGATTGTATAGCTTGTGGAAGTGCCGCATGACGGACAGGCATGCGGAACCCACTCGCCCAACGAAGTCCATAACTCGGGAGCAGACTGCGCTGGTGCGGAGCATTTATGCGGTGCAAAGTGACCCACCAGAATGGCTGCATCTGTTGGACGCGTGCGTCTGCTTGCGGGAGTTTTGCCGGACGGCTTATTTTAGCTGGAGTGATGGGCACCCTCTTGGATGACTGATAGCATTTGCAGACTGAAATAAGAACAGTTTTCCATGCAGTAAAGAAAAAAAAAAGTGTCGGAATGGCGAAAGAGGGCAGACGTCGGCTTCATAATGCGAAAGACCCAGGTTCGATACCGACCACGAGAAGCGTTTTTTTTTTTTTTTTTTTTTGAGGCACTTGACGTGCCGTTGTGGAAACTCATTGTGTAAGTTGGCTTTCCTGCAATTTGTTTTGGGCGTAACGATTTGGATTTCGGACTTTCGCTTTTGACCAGAAAAAGTTTCGCGTTTCAACCATTTCACACTTTCATCCACGATAATCATCGCTAGAGAAAGTTGGCTTTCCGGCCGAGTGTTGTGGGACAACGTCGCCGTCAATGAAGCATAGGAAACCCGTTAATTAAATTGGCTTTCCTGAAGCGCGTTCCGCGCGTAACGGTTTGGATTGTAGACTTAAAATTAGGCTTTGAAGACATTGGATTTCCACCAGAAAAAAGCTTCGTGTTTCAGCAATCTTACAATTCATCGACGACCGTCATCGTCATCGGAGAAAGTTGACTTTCTGCAGTGCATTTTGGGGCAGCATCACCACCACTGAGGTAGAGAAAGCTCCTCTTTTAAAGAGGCGGTATCCGGGTGGCCGCGGCGAGGACCACAGGCAGTTCGTAGACGATCTAGCTCTGCTAGCCTTCTTCCCTCTTTGGTTCCATTAATGAGAATATGCAGGGTCTAGGTGGGTGAAGGGTCTGCGGCGTGCCCCGGCGGCTGCTGCCGCTGGGCGTTTTCGTCAACGAAATTCGCTCTGTGGGCCACGCATTATTCACCCCTGAAGCTAGATGGTCGTAAAGACTCGGCTTGCTCGTGCGCAGACTCCAGGCTAACAAGCGTCCTATAAAGAATTTGCGAAGCTTGAACTAGGTCACGCAAGAGTTGAACCATAGCGAAGCTGAAGGAATTTTTTCCCTGTAAGCACTGAAGGACCAACCACCACGCATTGCATTAGGTTTGAAATTGTTTATTTACACGTTCCGTCGTCACTTTTCCCTGTGGTAGCCATCGTCATATGCATGTATCTCTTCCTCTTCATCATGCATGACCGGCGGGCCTGGATCGTTTTGTCCGCAGGCTTTCAAATTTCTCCAAAAGTGGAACGCGTCAGCACGCGCTGGAACCGGCGGCAACCGGCTTCGCGAACTGGGCGTCTGTAGCGCGAGCCGTCTTGTGCTCCCCACTTGAGGCGGGGTCGCACGTGAACTGTTTTCTTAGTACGTTTTGGTGGGCGCCACACGCAAGCCTGGATGACGCCGGGCGCTCCTCGTGAGGCGCATGCCCACGTGAGCGATAAACGGCGGGAGTAAATATGACTCGGCGTTTCCTTATGACACCCCACACCGCAGACAACAGCTCAGCTACTAAAACGTCTTACTGGAATAGTTTTGCAAGGTTTTCTGATAGCTGACGTAAGAATGACTAATGATTGAAGCAACTTGCGTGCTACATAATTTTGTGGGGATCTACCGATTGTTGGGTATCTGCCGAGTTTCCGATAAACCAGGAAGAGTGTGTGCGCTAAAAGTTTGTTTTGCTTGGTTGAGTTAAATCCCCCTCCTCCAATGATATCTGCTTGCGTTCTGCATAGTCATTGTTTCTACATTCAGAAAACTGGGAACATAGACAGTAGTATATATCTGGACATCACGTTTCAATGAATTTCCACAAAGCAACATTAAGCGCCTCAAAAAAAAAAAAAAAAAACCGGCCCACCTCCACTGACGTGAAACCTGGGGAGGGGCAAAGCATGCAGTGTATAAGGGTACTAATTGCGACTTGGTGTTTTTACCCACGGAGATGAAACCGTTGGGGGGGTAGAGGTATACAGCTTGGCTGTAAAAGTCTCGTGTCTTTGAAGCACGAATTGTTCTGGCGCGAGGCGTTGGAAAACGAGTGTCACGGTGTGTTCTTTCAGTACACGTTTTTGTCCACGGAGATGAAACGCTCTAGCGCGAGGCGTTGGAAAACGAGTGTCCCAGTGTTTTAGTACCGTGAGTACATGAAACGACGACGACGACAGGAGACGCCAACAGCCCGAGCCCCTAAGGGGCTTCACCCATTAAAAGAAAACGCCTCAAGTGGTGGAAATTAAACCTGGGTCCCTCGCACTATGAAGCCGACGTCTAACCTATTTCGCCATTCCGACACGGGCTGAAACAGTTTGGATTTTGGACTTCGACTTCGACTCAGATTGCATGAGGGAAAGCTTCGGGTTTTGACAACCTTTCTCTTAAGAAAGGGGCGAAGGAAAATTTAAAGAAAGGGCTCTCTTAAGAAAGAGGATTTGATTTTTTCGCTGCAACTTTGGTTCTTGTAAGCCGCGCTTAACGCTGACTGAATATGTTGTTTTCCACTCATTCCTTCGTCTCGAAGGCTCGAGTAGCCCCAGAGTACATGCTTGTTAGGGAGCACATCAGACAATGTGGCAAGCTTTTAGGGCAGGGTGCCATGTTTTGTGTGGACAACTTTTTTGCCTGGCGCTGACCATGAATTCTGCTGAAAGTTTCTGCTTGACGCTGACCCTGGTTCTAAACTTAGCGGCCACCCCGAATTTCGCCTATCCTGTTTGTACACGAAATATCGAGGCTGCCATAAGACTTGCATACTGTAGAAGTTTCGAAGACAGAACGCGTTTCGAGACAATTTATTGCCAAATTCGGCTTTACGAAGCACTCGGAACCACACTTAGAAACTCCGTAAACGAAACCCAGTAGGACGTAGCTAGTTGTTGAGCACTACATTACGCATACAGTTGGACAGAGCTCCAATTCGCTTTCATCCCCATGGCTTCAAACTGGAGAAATCGTCTGAAAGGTCTGACCAATCGGCTAATTTTCGTCAAGCGGTGTAGTTCATTGTTACCGTAGTAACTGGCGCCACCTCGCACAAACTCTATTTTCCTAGAAATACCGCCGTTCGGGCGTCCATCGCCATTAATTCACAAGTACAAAGTATTCTGCATCGATCCAGGCGACACTGCCTAAGCACAATCGCACACGGTCGTTCCCACGAAACTGCCGTGACAATACCGTGTTTTCTTCCGGAAAACGGAGAGCGAGATGCATTTGAGGAGCGCCGCGCATGCGCTGTGAGGCCGCGCGGAAAAGGTTGGTGGAAGGTCACAGGTTTTGCGTATCACTGAGGCGACAGTTTGGACCTATTTGACAGATAAGCTTTCCCGAAAAGAGTAATAAAATGCTGCATAAAGACACGGCTAGAACATCATAAAGGTTGTTAACTTGATATGAAAAAAAAATGCCATGCATATGTACCTTACGCAATGCGCATTTTCGGGGCACAAACTGGTGTGGATATAAGCGTCATCAATTTTAAATATGATTAGCACACGACAAGAAGCGCGGTCATCACGTCCCGTCTCAAAATTATGCTATGTCTGCACCAAAATGTGTCTTTCTTCGGAAGCCGTTGTTTTTTGTTTTGTTTTTTTAGTATTGTGTTTGAGGCTTGCGGTACTTGTGGTAGCTAACAACGGTCTTCGAAATAACTAGAAGTTGTAAACAATTTCAACAGCAGGTGTCGTAATAAAGTACTGGAGAATTTTGAAGACTCGCCTAAATATAGACATAGACATCTTTATAATGCTACCCATCCAGTGAAGCTTACAAACCCGCAGTGTTTAATAACTGCTCTTAACTTTTTATCCAGGGGGACGCCATAAAAGCAGCGGTGCTGTGCTTCTCCTATTTGTTGTTGTTCTCATTTTTAGCCGACGCGCGACACATCAAAGCCGTCTTCTTAAGGGGTGCACGCTTTTTGTATTTTTTACATGAAGAGACACTTAAAAAGGTCGCAAAAGTTTGGCACCACGCTGTTCCTTCCTTAAAAGCACAAGTATAAATTCGACCATGCGAGAAAAAAAGAAGAGCAGACGGAATCAACAACTACCCACCCAAAACCGCTTAAAAAACTGCATTCGGTGACGACGAGTCGACTTAGTATCAATGCGATCCCTAGCCGCCTATTTTAAGCACTCTGACCGTTCAAAACACCGTTTGGTCATCGAGGATATCCCGACTTTAAGACTCGCGTTCAAGCTGAGCTAGAAAAGCGTGCTTAGTGACGCGCGACAACCCACCGGTTTACGTGATCCGCAAAAACAAGAGACAGAAAAGAGAACGCTCTGATCCAGCGAGAAATCCCGCGTCCAACACGCCAATGAACCGCGCAGGCGACGAAAACAACCTCTTTAACGCAAGGTCTCCAGAAGGAAACAAGAAATGCGTGGGGAAAGCTGAAGCCACCCAAATGCCTTTATCCGGCCCACGTACCGACTTGCTCCCCTTCGCGTTCATTCTTATTAACGTAGCTTTCGCTATACACCTCTTTATTTTTCTCTGTGATCTTTCCCCGCACTTGTGCGGGAAAGCAAACGCCACAGGGGGCGCGCGAGAACAACCCACGCCGGACGCGAGTGCTCTCGCCGTGGTGGCCACCCATCAGACGTAGCGTGCGTGTTTGCGGCAGGCCGGGAGCGTTGACCCACTGGCCGCGCGTGCGGGCGCTTGATCGAATCCCTGCCGATACTTCTGAAAACGCGTTTACAGCGTTCCTTAGCCGAGCGCACGAGGGCGGTTTGTGCGCTCTATTGAGACGCAAGACGCCGTGTGCGCGCAGAACGCGGCAGGAGTTCTAGCTAAATAAAACTTGAGTCCTGTGGTTTGCTTCCCTTCCAACTCAACTTCTCCATCTATGAGACTTGTAATTGAGGGCAAACGAGTCTTTTTCGCTTCAGTGAGTAAGCTGATCGAGCACAATAGGTGGTTACTATTGAGTACAGTTTCCACCATCGTCATTATGCAAATCATTCTCCGTATCATCATCATCGTCGTCCTCGTCATCATCATCATCGTCATGACCATCATCCTCAATCTCCATCTTATTCTCTGCTATAAAACTGTCCGGTATATTTCTTTAAATTTCCACTGGATAACATTTATTTTCTAACGTTTTTTTATCGCACTAGTTGGCCGGTTGCAAGCTACTACTACGTTGCATGCTGCCTTGCTGTGTCCTTCTTCTGGTGTTCATGTTTTTTGTACTGCTACAAATGTTCACACTGCGTTTCCGAACAAGGGCATTCTGGGACAACACCTAGTCGACAACAACACCGTACAGCCGTCTTCATTTGTTAAAGCAACTCATCACGGAATCCGAGACGTAAGCAAGCAATCAAGCGAATGAGAAAGCAAGCAAGTCAGCGAAACAAGCGGGCAAAAAAGCAAGCGAGTGAAAACGAGTTGGCAAATTACCCGCGCACATGTGCAATAGAATTACTCGTGAAGCTTTTCTCCAAACATTGCTCGCCAGAAAGAGGTGGCTATTTGGGTACTAATAGGTTATTTAGTGCATTATAGCCAAACGATGCACGACTAGGAGCAGCGATATACAGTGTGTCGCAACTATCATGCACCAAGATTTAAAAAAAAGAGCAATGGCGTTACTCGAACACACCCCAGCGCGTAATGTTTCCAGCGCAGTACAGTAGCGGTCAGTAATGTTTTCGCTAACGAGATTAAATTATTAATTATAATTATTTATCTAATTCGAGAAGTACTGCGGTAATCATTGAAGTGTCAATGAGACACTTGTAGGTATCCACGAGAGGAATCTAACTGCGGCATTTTCAGCGACGAACTAATTGCGTGCTCATTTTTCCTCCCTGATAAAGAAACCCCGCGAAATATGAAAGATACGACGTGGCGGCGCTCCCGCGCCCATTGTGGAGCAATGCCCTCCAACAGGCTGCGTCTGAGTTACCCAGAATGAAATAAAGGAAAGAAAGAAATAAGAAATCGCGACCGAGTTTTTGCCTATACTCTCACACGCGCCCCGTGAAACTTGCTGTCGCTGCTTCTTCCATAGATGCCATTGTCAAGGTGATGCGCTGTCTTTTCGGACGTGCGACGGGCAAAGCAGCTGCTTTCAGTCAGCTTATTTGAGGGCGCTGGTTTATGATGCGGGCGGGAGCGCCGTCTCTGAAATTTGCCATATTTAGCGGTGTTTTTTTATCAGTCAGAATAAATGAGTACGCAATTAGTTCGTCGCTGAAAACACTGCAGTTAGATGCCTTTCGTGGATACCTACAAGTGTCTTATTGAACCTTCAGTAATTAGGGCAGTACTTCTCGAGTTAGATAATTAATTACGTTTGATAATTTAAATCTCATTAACGAAAAAAATTACGAACCGCTACTTCACTGTACCTACGGGCTAAGTTTTGTTAGGCTGGGGCTAACATGAGATAGGCAAGCATTATGGACTAGTGTTTGTTAGAGTAACGCCATTGCTCTTTTTTATAATCTTGGTGCATGATAGCTAAGACACCTTGTATACGCATAAACCATATTTCCTTTGCAAAACCGTCGCACACCGAAGTAGTTAAACTGCTGTTTTGTTTGGACCGAAACAACTTCCAACCGAGATTTTTGTTACTGGGCGTAGCAGAACTACCTCGCGTGTTAGGTATGCTCGTGTGCCGGGCGTTCCGTTTGATATAGTCGTTGGCAGGGCGCCAATAAGAAAACCTTTTACGCACAAAGAACACTTATGCACTCCCCTCTACCAGAAATTCGGCGGCCACCCAGAAATAAAATGAACGAACCCTCGGCTTCCGAAGCAACAGCAGGCAGCTTTTCCCATTGCGATTCTGCACAAAAAAGGGTAAAAATTGCAGTCCTAGCCAGTCACAGCATTTGATAAACCTGACTGCTTTATTGTGGCATGGAAGCCCACGTCGCATTCTATGCAATGGACTCACACCCAACTGGGTCATTCCAGCGACCATTAATTCCCGAGGGTAGCGGAAACCTTTTCGCCAGCTTTCCACGCGTCGACATTAATTCAGAGCCACCACGTCTACGCAGGTAGTTCTCAAACGGGAGCACAGCTCACCCTCTCACTACGCACCGGCATCCTTCCGGAGCTCGCAGCGCATTTTTTGTACCACTTTTCTGGTCAAACTGCCCACAATTGCCAAGCGGAAGAGCGCAGGAAATTGAGTTCCTGGAGACTGTGTCCTGTTTGTATATCAGTGGCATACTCTCTATGTACGCAACGGTAGAAGCAATAAAATGTGAATAACCAAATAGGGGGGGGGAATGTGTGCTCTGCGCATTTCACATCATAAAATGGCCATGAACACGCGTAATAAAAAGCTATAGAACCACCCACGCCCAATAGACAGCAACCAACTTGTAGCGATTGGTGCAGCGAAGCGCTAACCGTCGTATCCATGCTTGAATAACCCTTTGCAACACGGCATGTACAATTTTACAAGCGACTTTTACGAGCATTTTTGTGAGTTACAATCGTTATCATCCCCACTTGTACCGTTCAGCCAGCATTATCATTTCCCTTCTACGGAACGGTGCTGCCATCTCGTGAACGTCGTGCCTTTATCATCCACCAACGCTTTACCAAAACAAGAGAGCAAGATGGACGCCCGGCGTTCTACGGTGCGTTAAGTAGGTGTTCTCAGTGTAACCTTTTATGTGCCGTTAAAACGTTTATTAAAGCAAAACTGGAGTTGTTACCTTCATATATGAGGGCTACAGATCACAATAATGTTTATATGTTTTCTATTGTAGCAACGCTTAGGAGACGGTGGTCACGTTTACGATGGCGTGTTTACAATTTGGACACGACCTAATTTATTAACTACTTATGAGATCGAGTTGTTTATGGTTTCTAAGTGAAATTGTGGTTATCAAAAGCATACACAGGCAGTTACAACTTTCCTGACGGTTGCATCCTAATGGGTGTGGGAAAGGGATAAAACGATCCACAACTGTTGCCAAATGTATGACTTGTTCAAGGAAAGCTGCCGACTGCATTCCGTTTTTTTTTTTTTTTCAGCATTTGTGCAATGTTAAGGGCGTACTCTGCGCCGTTCCGTCTATGTTCGGTACCATTATCCACCAGCTTCGCAGTTAGTGCTGCTTCACCCTACTGCACTGACGTAATGGGTGGCGCCTTCGCCTGGAAATGCCTTGATGTTGATTCTGACGGCTCCACTTTCCCTCTGACATGACTTCCGGTGGTAGTTTCGAGTTTAGAGTTAGACGTTTGCCCCAGCCGCCCCCCCCCCTCCCCCTTCCCCACCTATCATAAAGAAAACTTTTCGAGACAGTGACCTAGCCGAAGCTCAAGGTCGCGCTATCGCAATCTCCAAAACAACTTTGACTGCGTTTCTCCAACGTTTCAAAAGTCGGCTTTCTCTCCTAAATAGACTTCTTGCGGTGGAGCACGCTTTACAGAAGAAAAAAAAACTTCAAATTTGTAGTTCAACTCGGGCGTGAGATTGAAACCTCCTCCTCGCCGTAAATGAGCTGCAGACCTAATGGCTCTCAGAAGGAGTCGGAAGCAATCGCTCCCTTTATCGTTCGACTTCACTCTAGAACCCCCTCCCCCCCCCCCCCCCCCCCCTTACTCACTCGTACTCTGTGCTTGGCTAGAACAGGATCGTCATTTTTGTGATTGCGCCAGCATCGCAATCGATAAATCGCTGATGTTCCGGCCCACTATTACATTACCCCAGTTCCCTAGTTTGACCAGATCTCCTGCCCAGAAGAGCAAAAAACGAAGGGCAATAGTAATGAGAGTATAAGCGGCAAAACAAAACACAAAACAAATGACACACGACGCGACGCAAGCTGGACAAGAAAACGAACCCAGTATAGCTGCTCGGCGTCTGAGAGAACTCATCTGCGCCTCTCACGTTCTAGGGTCCTGAAATTACCGTTCTGCCGAGCTGTCGGCTATGACTGTCGCACCGATAGCGTTCTTTCCCTTTTTTTTTTCTTTTTTTGCCGCGTGATTGCCAGCACAAAGAACCTTCATTCACAATCGGGGCGGCGCACGATAACAATACCATATCGGCGCGCCGGCGCCGGCACGTTTTGATGACGGCGAGGCGTACAAAGGGTGTCACAAATCCCGGTGGAGAATGCCGCGTGAGAGGGTGAGAGCGAGATAGAGGGAGCAAAAGAGAGAGGAAAAGGCGGACACGTTGTGGGGCCGCAAAGATACAGCAAACATTCCCCTCACTCCCACCGGGGCCTCATCTTTCGTTCCCTCATCGTTCCACAAGTGTACACCAATCCTCCAGCCTGCCTCTCGAGATTCCTTCGCCTCAGCTCCGCTTCTTCTGTCTCTACACCGTTCAAACACAGATCGATTTCGCTTCTTCAGTCAACAATGTCAAATAAGCCTTTTCCAGGTTCATGAGATATGATATGTCCATGGTCATATTCGTCATTACTTTTCTGTACCATAATTGTTCACTCTGTTTATCCTCGTGCTTCGACGCTGTACCCTTGTGTTATTAGAAACGAACGACACCTTTTCTCCTTGCTACACAGGTATGGCACACACAGTGCGAGTAGCTTTTAAATGCGCCATGCAGACAAAACACGTTTGGTTCATTCGAAAGATTGCCTCGTTAGAACCATACTGACACTAGGCCTAACGTAAACTTCACTCAAATAAGCTATGTAATTAGGGAAAAAAAAGAGAATGGGCATGTGACCCACTAGCTCACTTCCCGGAACAGGACCTATGATGTCATACGCGCAAGCTCTGGGATTGGCTGAGGCCGGCAAAATCCAACGCAAAATTAGGCAGGGCTTATAATCTTGCCGAACGAGCTATTTGCGCTTAAATTTAGGGCACATTATTTTATAGCAGTAAGAATGGTGGGATAAACTGTGTAAGTTACGAAACCACACGTAAACATAGAAGTACTGATGCGTACCTCTGTTGGTACTGCGCGCACTATGCTTGGTTTATCTGCATAGCACTGCGACTCTTCGCGGTTATCTCAGGCGACACTGGCCGACTGGCGCAAGCGACGGCGTCGTACGGGACCACATTTGTCGAGCGAGCACCACGTTTTACGAAACGATTATTTTCTCCCTGGACAAAAAGAACCCAGGTACAAATACGGTCAAAAACCAAGCAAAGGCAGAAAAGGGCCCGCTGCGGTATGGTGGCGCCATTCAAGTTGACTAAAGGTAAACAAGTCTCCGCTTCACACCAAGTTTAGCTTGAAGACCCGCTCTTATGATACGTCGTTGAAATACGTGATTTGGCAGGAGAATCAAACTTTTAACTTCAAAGTGAATAATTTTACAGTGAAAAAAGCATCGCTTGCTTCCGGACAAGCTCTGGGGGCAGTATGAAATACGAAATTTTTTGAATAAAACAAACTTGTATTTTGTCTGCATGACCCCTTTAAGTAAGATGCGAACGGCTGGGTTGAGAAGCGTGAAATGAAATCTCAGTTCTAGCTTTCTACTCAAGTCAAACTGTGCCCTCCAGTCACGGATAAACGCAAACGGCTAGGAACACGCCTAAAAATAGCTTAAACACTTACTCGGACATGTTTCCGTTACTGCGTCTACGCCAGAAATAAAACTAAAAGAATTATGTCATTTTTACATCCACGTTATCCCTTAAAGTTTTATTTTTTAGAGTCAAGCGGTAGCCTTTCGTTGGCCGGAAAATTTCGTATCGCAAGGAAAGAAAAACAAAAACAAAAAAATAGGCAGGACCCAGCAGTGCTCGCCTAAGACGCCGAGCACATGCGTACGGCTGATCAGGGATACACCATAGAGCTCAGTGTTCATTTTAAAAATTGAACGCAAAACAAGCATCGAAGCCGCATTATGGTTAATAAGGCGCCTCCGAATAATGGAACCCCCCAGGGCTCTCAGTAGCTCACCCTCCAAAGCATCGCTGGTTCTAATAAAAAGCTTCTTCCCAGAACAAGGAGTTTTTATTGGAACTAGGGAAACATTTTATTAGAACCACACTGAAAACTGGGCTAAATCAGCCACAATATTTCATAAAGGTTTTTTTTTTTCCTTGCAGAACTCAGGCAGGTACAGTGGTACAAGAAGTGCCAAATACAGCCCAGAAAATGCGGGCGCGCTTTTGAAAACGATTGAAAATACTGCACATAACCACCCGTGCGGGAAATGGCGACACCGGTTAAATTTCTGGATAATTGAAAGTCGCCGTGCATCCGGAATAAGGGAAATATACACAGAATACACAGGAAGGAAAGATGATAGCGGCCCCCCATTATGAACCCGAAACGAAAATTACAGGTTATGGAAACATTCGTGCGGAAAACACTTAAGTTTATCGAAAGAAAACGAAGTGGGGTCGGGGAAACAGACTTGGTGCGGAGTAAGCGTATACCACGCGAGCAATGGCAGGAATATAAAGGGACCGGGACGACGAGAAACATTGATTGATTGTAGGGTTTAACGCGCCGACGCAATGCAGGCGATGAGGCGCGCCGTAGTGGAGGGCTCCTGATTAATTTTGACCACCTGGGGATCTTTAACGTGCGCTAAAATCTCGAGCACACGGACGTTTTTGCTGTTCGCCTCCATCAGAAAAGTGGCCGTCGCGGCCGGGAACTGAACCCGTGACCTTGTGCTCAGTAGCGCGACGCCTTAGCCACTGAGCCACCGCGGCGGGTACGACGAGAAACATATGCAGGCAAAATAATCCCGTGGAGTAAATACGATTATCATCGCCGCCATTGCAACAACTGGTGCTATACCGCTGATGACGATGGTGATAATGATGGTGATGGTGATTATGATGATCGTGACGACGACGACGATGGCGGCGGCGGCGGTGTGAAGAAGAAGAAGATTATGATGTAGATTATGATGATGATGACGATTGTTCGTTATGCGGTGGGCTTCTCCCACAGGCTTGTAAGCACTCCCATCCTGCGTCATCTGGATTAATTTTTCCCCCCTCACTTTTTATTCACACGTCCTTACGCTGAGTGATCTCTCTTTCCTGTTTACTGAGTTATCTTACTATTCGCGCCGTTCCTCGGTAGCCATTCCATTTCTCGGTGATTCGCCTGTTGCACATCTTCCTCATTCCGAGTCAGGTTCGACTCCACTTTTTTATTAACCTGAGCGAAAACATGTTGCACAGAACTTTGTTTCCTATTCCAGGGTGCTCGTCACTGACACCTGAGCGTTCCTGCTGTCATCCTGCTTTCCACGCAGGGAAAAAAATTCAGCCGCAATAGCCATGTCAGCTCGTGCGGTATTATGCGCCGTTCGAAGTGTCGTGTAGCTGATAACAAACGACTCATGATGGTTTTCGTAATGTGGGAGCGGGTACAAACCAAATCTGGTCAAAATTGATGGCCCATTGAAATTGTCCCGTGGAGAAAAAACTTTCAGCCCCTTTTGATGACATTATCCGTGGAACACGGACCACATACGTCGCCGTTGTCGAAGATACCTATGGAATTCGTTGCCATGGCCGATTGTTGTTTGCCCGCGCAGGCTTCACAGGAAAAAGCTTAATTAAAGCAAGAGATAATTGTAAAACCTGCTTGGTACAGTTATACTGCTTTTTTTTTCACTTCTTCAAAAACTGTCGTTTTCCCAGCCGCTTGTAAATTTTCGAAGCCGGCATTTTTGACATTTAAGAAGGCCGCATTAAACGATAAGGTCGTCCCAACTTATTTTCCTTTGAATGCAGTTCATTTCGTAGGGGTTTTCTTTCTTTTTCTCCCAGTGATT
The DNA here is from genome assembly GCF_048455015.1 of Haemaphysalis longicornis. Classification (NCBI taxonomy): domain Eukaryota; kingdom Metazoa; phylum Arthropoda; class Arachnida; order Ixodida; family Ixodidae; genus Haemaphysalis; species Haemaphysalis longicornis. The sequence continues at coordinate 75,733,133 of NW_027526460.1, read as the reverse complement.
TCGGTTACAGCTGATGCATGGGAGTGGAGTAGGAACCAAGTTTTCTTCGTGACCTTACTGCAGTGCCACTGGTAACGCAAGATTAAAGCTTGCCCGCCCGACCATCAACCAGCCACGTCAGCGCACTTTTCAAGCGAACAGTAAAATAACATTTTACCAGAACGCGCGGCATATAAATTGGAGAAAGAAATCCAGTTTTCGTGCGCCCTTTTAGGCGTTCCCTGCATAAAAAGGTGTGTCGAGAACAGGGCCTCATTCAATTCACGGCGTCGCACTTCAAACGGGTCGCGTATAAACAAAGAGCTAACGAAAAAAAAAAACATGACTGAAAAAGGATTGCAACAGCCGGTATAAAAAAAGGGGGGGGGGGGGGGATGGCGAAAGATGGTTCCAGAAACAAAGACAAGGATGCACGCTCGCAGTGCTTCCCGCCGTTTCTGAAAGAAATTGCCAGGCCTAGCGGCTCGGCGAGTAAACAAGAGAATCGGAAAGATGGAGGTCCCACGCCTGCATACGACGCCAGCTCTTCGTAACACAAAGGAGTGCCGTCAACACGCGGCAGACTTATTTCGCCTCCATCGCCATTGCGCCAGCGCTGGAGAATAGAGAAAGGGATGTTAGGGATGCGGCACGGTCAAAGTGAGACGCCGGCAGAGAGATGCGAGAAGGAACGTTATTGAGCTGAGCGATAAAGAATAATCGCTCAAAATCCTCATATTGTAAAGGAAAGTGAGTGGAGGAGGCTTAAACGGAATCGATAAGGAGGTGACATACAGGTAGAAAAGAAGAGAAGAGAAGGGTGAGATGCTCCACAGATACACGCGGATATTAAATGAGTAAAACGCAGCGGTTTCGGGATGTTGGTGTGGCCGGGAGCGTTTCACATTCATCGAGGAAAATGGAGCGGTGTTTTCGATGGCTCTTCGTTCTCGTGGTCGAGGCGAGCGATGCGGAACGATAAGCAAAGTTGTAATGAAAAACGACACGGATGGGAGCGTAAGGTTATTCGAAGGGGGGAACTTGAGTTTAAGAACTCCATCAACGTTTTCTGCTTCGTGTGTATGAGTTCGTAAAAAGCGTCAGCGGTGTCATCAGATAAACTACCGCGGAACGACTTACAGCTCGGCAGCGACTTCCGCATCCGCAGGTGCGGTAGCACGAAATTACATGAAATAACCGCGATGAGCAAACGCAAGTTCAGCAAAGGCAATACAGCACAGTAAGCACACTACGAGGCCATTATGAAACTGAACGATAAGAACTACCTTGCAATACAGTAAAAATTCCTAGAGGCATTCAAGTCTGTTCACGTGCTTTAAATGCGAAAGCGGAGCTCGCTTCCGCCCCTGGTGCGCATGTGTATACGTATACGGCACTTCACCGCAAGCAGGATGGCATGCTCACCGCTCCTCCTGTTTCAGATTTCCCTCATCGGTGGTTTGAGCTGCTTGGTTCCCTGGCCGTTGCAACGTGGCTTCATCGCCTCGCCGCAGCACTGGGCTGCCGATGTGCCTGTTTCGCTAAGTTTGGTCACCACCAGCACCGTCATCTGGCAACGCGGGACGAGCAACAGTACCGAATCAAGTGGCGCGGGAGATAAAAGGCCGCAAGCAACGATCCACCCCGGGCACTTCACCGCAAGCAGGATGGCATGCTCACCGCTCCTCCTGTTTCAGGTTAGATATATGAACTTTGCTGCCTGTGCTAGGAGTAGTGACTACTGTTTGCTAGCGGTGTCGTGCCCAATAGACGTTTATGAACAAATGAAATGGTTGTTGTGCTTGCCTTCACGGAAAGGTTCACAGTGTGTTCACTTCATGCGTTTGTTGTTGTCAGGGGACGTGGAAACAAATCCCGGCCCCACTAAGAAAGGTGGTAGTCTTGACAAAGATAGCGATTCTAACACCCTCGCCTCTGTGTTAGAAACTGTGCGCCGAATCGAAGCAGGGCAGCAGACGATACTGAACGAACTCCAGGGTTTAAAGGAAAAACAGTTGGCAACCGATAATGAAGTTAAACGCCTCACTGAAAGGATTGTTGCCCTTGAAACTAGTGTTGCCTCTCAAAACTCTCCAGTAGAAGGCACTTCTAGTAATGTTTTACATACATTAACAAACCAGTTACAGACTGTTACGTTAAGGTGCGACGATGCGGAAAACAGAATGCGACGTTCTAATCTGCTGTTCTATGGGATTGATGATGACGAGAACGAAGATTGGGCTGCATCAGAAGAAACAATTATCAAACTTTGCACAGATAAACTTGAGGTGCCTAGCACGAGCACTCAATTCGAACGCGTTCATAGGCTTGGCCGTTATTCCCCCGACAAACAAAGGCCAATAATCGCGAAATTTTCCTTCTACAAAGATAAGCAGAAAGTTCTTTCATCCGCATTTAAACTTAAAGGGTCAACCGTGTCGATTGGCGAGGATTTTTCACCATCTACAAGATTAGCAAGGCGCAAACTGGTCGAGTTTGCAAAAATACAAAAACAGAAATTTAACTTGTCTGTTGACAAGCTTCGCATGGGTAAAGAGACATACGTGTATAATCCCGATTCCAACACTGTTGAGTTATCATCAAGATAGCTAAAAAAGAGAACATGTTCACATGTCCCCAAGCCGCCTCTGTCACGTCGTACTAATCCTTCTTTGAAATTATCATTCACTAACATCCGCAGTCTGCTGCCTAAACAGGATTATATTTGTTCTTTTCTTGAGGACAGCGACACTGATATTTTGGCATTAACCGAGACGTGGTTACATGACCAAATAGGCAATAGCGAGGTCCTTCCGGATAGGTATAACTTTAATATATACCGACGGGACCGCCGCCAAAAAAGGGGCGGTGGTGTTCTTCTTGCAGTTAAAAAAACAATTTCATCCTTCGTCATTGAAACTGAGTCGCCTATAGAAATAATCTGGGTTTCTTGCATGACCTCAACTAGTAAAATCTTAATTGGTGTTTGCTACCGTCCTCCCGATGCTTCCAGTTCATTTATTGACGACTTGTTTGACAGTATTAACCTCGCTTTGAAGAAATATCGGGGGCATGAAGTTTACCTTCTTGGAGACTTCAATTACCCGCAAATTGATTGGCCTTTGTTGTCATCCACTTGTAGCAGCTCAACCAATTTCTTAAATTTAATTCTGGACTTTAATTTCTCTCAAATTGTAGACCAACCAACCCGGGGACCTAATGTTTTAGATTTAATTTTCACCACTGCACCTGAAACCATAGGCCCGTTATCTTATTTGGGTGGATTTAGTGACCACAAACTAATCCAGTTAACCGTTGAAATGCCTACTCCAGAAACAGGATTCAGTAATAAAAAAATTCGCGATTATAGCAGAGGGAATTACGTTTGCATGAACTCTGATTTGGATGTCTTTCTTAATCAAGTTTTTCTGCCAACATTTAACGACCGTTCTGTGGAATCCAACTGGCTCCTTTTTAAGCACAAATTGTGCTCGTTAGTCGATAAGTACGTACCCCTAATTAGTATCAGTAACCACAAAACTAACCCATGGTTTAATAAAAATCTTCGAACATTGAGAAGTAAAAAGAAAAGATTGTACAAAAATGCAAAGAACGAGCCTCGCGCATCCTCATGGAAAAAATACACCGATTTCCTGAAAGTATATAAGCTGGAGTTAGACCGGGCCAAAACCAAGTACTTTACACAGGATCTTCCTTCTGTTCTAAAAAACAACCCTAGAAAATTCTGGCGTACAATTTCCCCTTGTGTTGATGATAATAAAATATGCTTGTTTGATAACGACACTCCCCTTTCTGATGAACAGTGCGCATCGGCCTTCAACTCATTTTTTACCTTTATCTTCACCAGAGAAGATCATACCAATATGCCCATTGTTAGTGACCTTGATTGCCCTTTTATGAAGGAAATTGATATCACCCCTGAAGGAATCGTCTCTCTCATTAATAATCTAAAAGTATCCACTTCTAGTGGCGTTGATAACATCAACAATAAGATACTAAAAAACACAGTAAACGTCTCAAGTCAAATATTATTTCATATTTTCAAACAGTCTTTAATTTCAGGCCAGCTACCCACAGATTGGAAGATAGCCAAAGTCATTCCCGTATTCAAAGATGGTAATAAAACGTCACATGAGAACTATCGACCCATTTCATTAACATGCATCTGCTGCAAGTTACTTGAGCACATCATCGCATCGCACATTTTCAGACACCTAGAGAAAAATAAGTACTTCCACAAAAATCAGCATGGCTTCAGAAAAGGTTTCTCTTGTGATACCCAGTTGCTTGAATTTTCCTCAGATTTGCATTTCAACTTAAATAATAACCAGCAAACAGACTGCATATTCCTCGACTTTTCTAAGGCATTTGACCGTGTTGCTCATTGTCGCCTCATTTCTAAATTATCAGCTCTCCGCATAGACTCATTAACTTTATCGTGGTTGCGAAACTTCTTGTCGCTTCGCCAACAGTTCACCGTCGTGAATGATTCTTCCTCAACTATAACTGACGTCACCTCAGGGGTACCTCAAGGGAGCGTCCTTGGTCCATTACTGTTTTTAATTTACATTAACGACTTGCCCAATAACATTTCATCATGCGTGCGGCTTTTCGCAGACGACTGCATCATTTATCGTGTCATTAACTCTGCCCAAGATCACATTACCTTGCAAAAAGACCTCGACCAAATTAATTCCTGGTGCGCGACTTGGCAAATGATGTTAAACACAACTAAGTGCAAAACTATCTCCTTTTCTCGTAAGCATACTCACTCTGATTTCACTTACCATGTAAATAACGCAGCAATATCACGAGCCACTACCTACAAATATTTAGGCATCAATTTCACTTCTACACTTTCCTGGTCCACTCACATTACTTCAATCTGCGCAAAAGCATCTAAAACTTTGGGACACCTGCGTCGTAACCTGCGTAACGCGCCACCAGCCATGCGCCAATTGTCCTACTTCACATTCGTCCGCCCGCAGCTAGAATTCGCCTCATCTATATGGTCACCTCATCAAAGCTACTTAATTAATCTGGTCGAGTCCATCCAAAACAGAGCCGCCCGTTTTATATCTCTGAACTATAGTCGCAATTCAAGTATCACACAGATTAAAATTGACCTTTCATTACAACCACTACAAGTTCGTCGCATGGTCGCTCTTTTGTGTTTGTTTCACAAATACGCTCATAGTGATAACCCATCCCCGCTCCCCCTCGAACCCCCTTCACGCGTCTCGTCACGTTTACACAATCAATTCAGCTTTAAGCGTATCTATGGGGAAACACTTGCATTCAATTCATCGGCTCTACCTCGCGCCATATCTCATTGGAATGAACTTCCGGACGCTATCGCTTCTATAACAAACCGTGACAAATTTCGTGAACAACTAAATGCGCATTTTTCCTAATCTTTTTACTTCACATGTGTGCTTCCCACATACTCGATAACCATGCTTTCTATCTCTGTTTACACATTCCTTGACTTTTTCTTTTGATTTGAGTGTTTATGAAATTTTGTGGGTACCTTTTCATTAAAAATGTATAATGATGTCCTGTTAATCTTGTTTATCTTTCCCTTTTAGAATGTGTTGGCTATATGCCCCAAGTTCCTCTTTTTTGTATGCCCCCCTTACCCTATGCTCCACCTGGAGCCTGTAAGGTTTTTTATAAATAAATAAATAAATAAATATACGGATATACTTCGGAACAGGCCGCTAGCTGTTCGAAAGTATTGTCGCTTGTTCGCACACCATCTTTTAAGTTTTATTGTTCTCTCTCTCTCCCTGTATGTATGTACGTACGTACGTACGTATGTATGTATGTATGTATGTATGTATGTATGTATGTATGTATGTATGTATGTATGTATGTATGTATGTATGTATGTATGCATGCATGCATGCATGCATGTATGTATGTATGTATGTATGTATGTATGTATGTATGTATGTATGCATGCATGCATGCATGCATGCATGCATGCATGTATGTATGTATGTATGTATGTATGTATGTATGTATGTATGTATGTATGTATGTACACGGTGGTGCGACGGTAATTGGAACGCTAAATTTTTTTGCCTGAATGAACCGCCGCTCTGTTCGCGCTCAAACTTCACACGAAGGTCGCATTTTGTGGTCTATTTTGTTTGACACCGGGAACAGCGACGGTACTTACCTGTTTATTCTGAAAATAAATAAAAGCGATTTTCGCCTGTGGGAAAATGGCGGCTGATTTGGACGTGCGAGCCAGCTCAAGTTGATGTTGGAACGACGGTGCCACCTGGGGTATTGAGAGCGAAACGCACGCGTGGGATTCACGTTAGGAAGGAGCCAAATGATGCAGCAGACCATCGGAAAGTGTGAAAGCTGGTTTTGTGATTGTCTGCTGCCTCATTTGGCTCCTTCCTAGGTGCGTTTTTTGATCGTCTGCTGCACCATTTGGCTCATTCCTACTGTGAATACCACACGTGCATTTCGCTCTGCATACCCCGGGTGGTGCCGTCGTTCCAACATCAACCTGCGCTGGCTCGCACGTCCAAATCAGCCGCCATTTTCCCAAAGACGAGGATCGTTTTTATTCTTTTTCAGGATAAACAGGTAAGTACTGTCGTTGTTCCCGGTGTCAAACAAAATAGACCACAAAATGAGACCTTCGCGTGAAGTTTGAGCGCGAACACAACGGCGGTTCGCTCAGGAAAATTTTTTAAAGTGTTCCAATTATCGTCGCACCACCCTGTATGTATGTATGCATGTATGTATGTATGTATGTATGTATGTATGTATGTATGTATGTATGTATGTGCATACATATACATACATATACATACATACATACATACATACATACATACATACATACATACATACATACATACATACATACATACATACATACATACATACATACATACATACATATATGTGTATGTATGCATGTGCGCGTGTGCGTGGCAACGGTGTACAGAACACGAGGCTCTGGCTATCGGCTATAATGTCTGACCACAATTTCACAGCGACATGGTCCCGTTTCTGTTTGTAGCCACGGGCGAACGAACATAAAGAAAGGTCACCGCGACGGCTACTGAAATGAAAGCTTGTTTACAAGAGCCCCGACGAAGGGGCCAATACAATACGGTCAAAATAAATGTATATACATAACGGGCTCGCAAAAAGGCGAGCGAGACGAGCCTATTTCCCGACGCTTTCATGGTCCCATCCCAGGCTTTACGGAAGCAAGTCACGGATACATTCTGCACACTGTCGCGGGTTGACTCTTTTGGGTAGAACATTTTTCAGGGCGTTTCTGTGCTCTCCTTTCCTGTTTTCGCCCCTATGGCAGCCGGAAAACCCAAAGAACAAAAGCAACTTTACGGCAAAAAAGATCATAAGAAAATAATAATAAACAACTAGGCCAGGAAGTCGCCATATGCAACAGCCCAGGAAGAGGCCCTCCTACGCGTATAAGCCTGTTTCAGCCTCCTATTACCCTGCGACGCATCTGTTTCAACGTTTTTGTTACTGCATGCTTTGTAACCCTTACTATAGAGTCTGGTATAAATGATACCCGGTCAGAAAGGGAAATTTGAGTACGCTGCGAAAAAAAGGAAGATTAGAAACGAGACCTTTGTTTTTATAACTTGGAAGCCGTTTTGAATGCAGACACGTCCTTGAAAGCTTATGTCTCTGCACGGAGGCTCGTTCGAGTGTTTGAAATAGTAACGAGGTCGTTCCTGATTTCGGACGTCGCAGCGAAACAGCCATTACACTCGCTGCAGCTACGCGTCATTTACTACCAAATGTGAGCGCAGTGTACTTTCCCCTTTTCTATGTTTCTTTTTGTGGCTCATCCTTCATGCTTATTTTATTTCTGGATTCCTCATCTGTGTTGTTGCTGCTTTTGTGAAGTAGAAAACGTGTACCGTCATCTTTCTGGTTGAGTTCCTTTTGCCTTTCGACATACTAAGTGCGGCTCGAATCAAATATTACGCCCTTTTTTGGACCCTGAGTGATTAGTTCGAATGCGGGACACCGTCTAGCAGATGAGTGCCCTGTTAGTGCACTTAACGAGCAGAAAAAAACGACGCAGCTTGCCCAAGTGGTGCGAGGCTGGAAAAACTGCGAAGCTGGAGGTCGACCTACCTTCTTTCCGTTTTGCTAAGTTTTGCTATGTTTTGCTATGCTTTACGAAGTTTTGTTAGGCTTTGCGATCTTTTTGCCAGACTAGGCTAAGTGTTGAGGGCCGAGGCCAAGGTTAGCCAGATTTTACGAGGCCGTTCCGGTCGGTCCCGCATACTGACTGCGGCTTTCATAGGGGAAGGAGCTAAGTCGACTACAAACACCGCTGTTTCTGCAGACTTGCACCATTAGTGCAAGCCGCACCAATTATTTCGTGCGTGTTAGTAGCCCAAGAAAGGCTATCACCTTCACAAATGTATCGTAGGGGGTTCGCATACGCACATGTCCCTTGTGCTCACATTCGAACCGGCGCGAAAGCCGGCTTCACTGCTTTTATACCCTATCGGCGGTGGTGCACCCTTTACAGGCAGCGCTGTTTTTCTTGTATTTTTTTTCTAACGCCGCCGGACAAAATGTCGAGCTTAAACTTTCTCCGCTGTTAAGAAAATCCACGCTTTCAGCGACTACATTTTATATTGGCGCTATCGTAGAACCAGCTCGTCAGGAGAACTCCCAAGAAACGTCTCAAGGGGGGAATTTTCTCGGATTTAGGACCTCCGAAATACACATTTTCGAGAATTTTTGTGTGCATTCACACATCTTGCTGGTTACTAAACACAACGTTGCATTGCTCTTTAAAAAATGTGCTGCTTTTACAATTCGTTTCGTTATTATTATTTGTAGCGTAAGTTAAAATCTTGCTTCACTGCACACGAGACTTACGTTTGTGCTCATAAAGCGACAAATTTGGTACGAATGTAGTGCGTGGTTGTTCCCAGCTTCCAGTCCCTCAATGGAATGCGTTTTCTTTTGTTGTTGTTGTTGTTTACGGGACGAGCGAGTTCACGTCAAGCTAGGGCTGAGAAACCCCAGGTGGCCTGAAACACTTCGAAGCCCTTCAGCGTGAAGCACGGTTCAAATCCCAGACGCGGCTCCGGCATGTTAACCCAAGTTCGACATCGAAATGTTTCTAACATTTCAGGACTCGCTCAGCGTAAAGAGCTGCTATAGCCGGTGCTGTAAGTGAGCAAAAGACGTACTGCCTTTTCTTCTTTTCTGTTGTCGATATTTGCGTAGCCATGAAAGATGTGTTGAAATGCTGCCGCTTGTACGAACAAGTGTTTACGATGAAAAAGAAACCGCGTGTCCCTTTTAACATTCTGTATCCTAGTAAGCCAGTGAGAGCGCCTGAAACACCAAAAGTTTTACGCTACTTCGCGACGACTCTCAACAACACGGTATATGGGCTTCTTTTTTATGTCGGCGCCACAATTAATGTCGTCATAATAATCGCGGTTTCTCAGTATTCATAGCAATCATCACACTGCGTGGCCCAGTTACAAAAGGTTCTGCTAAATCTCAAGCACTGTTACTGCAAAAGTAATAAAAATGTACAAAAAAAAACGGCGGCACTTTCGTGCAGTAATTTTAATGTGACAGCTCGAACCGAGCGTATTCGACAGCTCACTTGCAGTGGCAATTGTTTCACACGGTTAAAGTTGCGTGTGTACGTCTCATTAGGTCGGAGAGAGGCGCGAGTTAGAGCCCTGGAGAAAAACTACGGCTCAAACGATATGGTTTATTATACGGACGCCGCCGATTATGCCAGACGAGGAGCCATGGTAGCGACTGTGACGAAGAAAGATAGCCACGCCTCGAGCCTCACTCTCAACAACGTCTCGACGCTACAGGCCGAAGAGGTAGCTATTGCGCTGGCAATAACGCAGACCCCAGCGGAAGTGATAATCACAGATTCACAGTCAGCGTGTAGGAGCTACCTCCAAGGCCGCATCTCGTGCATCGCCATGAAGATCCTCGGCCAGAACCCTCCGAGGAAAAGGGTGTCGATTGTCTGGACACCAGCTCACGCTTCCCTCTGCGGTAATGTCTTTGCTCATGAGACTGCTCGAGGTCTGACCAACCGAGCGCCGCGAGAAAGTTGGCTTGAGACAGCGATCCCTGTAACGTCATACCAGGAGGTGACCCAATTCTACAGGCTCACCAGGCTTATGCTACCTGCTGGCCACCCCTCCCTCAGCAAGGCAGAGGAGCGCTCCTGGCGTCTCCTCCAAACCAACACGTTCCCCCACCCGACCAAACTCCACTTATTCTGGCCAACAATGTACTACTCACAGTGCCAATTCTGCAACGCGCCCTGCACCTTGTATCACATGGTGTGGGAGTGCCAGCTTAACCCCTCACTTTCCCCGATATCTAATCCCTCGATTGAGCAGTGGGAGGAAGTGCTGGCCAGCTCTAGCCTCGAAGAGCAGCTTCGGCTGATCCACCGAGCTGAGGCGGCTGGACGCTCCAACGGGGTCCTGAACTGAGGAAACCGCCCGCTTGACTCCTCTCATTAAATAAAGTTTATTCTCTCTCTCTCTCTCTCTCTCTCTCTCTCTCTCTCTCTCTCCTCTCTCTCTCTCTCTCTCTCTCTCTCTCTCTCTCTCTCTCTCTCTCTCTCTCTCTCTCTCTCTCTCTCTCTCTCATTAGTTTTCGTTTTCAACCCGCTCGAACGGGCGACCATACCATGTATTCCCGGACGCCAGTCGTCACACCGAACTAATACTGTGCTAATAAATGATCCAGCGGTCCACCCGAACAGCGAAGGCACGCGGCTACCTGGACTAAGGCGGCCGCCCATCTGCTCTAAATTTATAAGAAAAGAAAATCGTTTATTCCGACTCTGCCCCCTTTCGAAATCATGGTCTACCATATTCTGGTCTATTTCAACCGGGTGTTGTTTTCTCGCTTAATCTATTTCTATTTCCTAAACCGAACGACACAAACAGCCGCCATTTCACGAAGCCTGAAGTGCAGATGACACGGCTAAGCACCTTCCCTGCCACCGACAACCGAAACGGGCAAAAATAGCTTGTCGGGAAAACGTCGCCATCTGACGAAGCAGTTCCTGAAATGCGACGTCAGTGTGGCACGAATCGGTTCGAAGCGACGTCATTAACAACGCTCGGGAAAGTACTGAGCGGTTGATCGCTGTACCCGGTATATGAAGCGGGCACTCGCGAGTTTTTTCGCTCAAAAGACACAGATACAGTGAAACCTCGTTAAACTGTCCCTGACGGGGACGCGAAGAAAGTACGTATTAAGCGGCACTACGGTTTATCCGAATGCATTAGGTTAAAGGAAACAGAGATGGGGATCCGGCTTGACTACGCATAAAAAGAAACTGCGGCTTATACGGGTATGGTTTAACGAGATTCCATTGTATATTATTTAAAATTTTCTCCGCCTCTGCTTTTACGGCGACAGACGCATATAGTTTCCGAGGGGGAATGCGGTTTTCACAGGCGTGTTTGCCACCATTCAGACGCAATGACCTACCGCCAGTAAAATCAGGTTGGCGCATTCTTTGGTATAATTCCCATCCTCCTGGGCATGCTCTTTAAACAGATCTGTGCTTTATAGAACTCCCTGCCTTTCTTCTATCCCTTGAGCGCGCTCCTCGCTACTTAACTCGCTAAGTTACCCTCACCCTTTCCTCTAATATTTCCCCCTCCCCTCCTCCTACCGTTTCTCTCTCTCTCTCCCCCCCCTCTCTCTCTCTCTATTCCTAGCAACATCTGGCGATACTCATGGGGAGACACTGTTATCAAGTAATTAGGATCTAGGAGAAAAAATAAGGGTTTAATTCTAGAGACCGAGTGTGCGCACGCTTGACGCACTAAACACTCCAAACTAAGCAGTTTTCGCCACGAGAGTGATCACGCAGCCAGGACGAGAGCCGGTCGCAAGCTACACCAGTTGTCGTGGTAGCAAGGCAAATCAGATCAGTGCAAGTCGTATAACACTCGACGACGGACGGGTCAGGCTTAAGCTGGTTGCAAGTGGGTTAAGTCACTCCTGTGGTGTACTTTACCCATTTACAAGCGTTTTGCTCGTTGCCTCAACAGAAATCAGCCACTTTTGCGGCGTACAATCTTAGTGACCCCTTGGCGTAAGCTTTTGTTGATTCCTGCGTTGCGAAATCTTCGCGCACTCAGACCCAGACGAGGTACCTCTCCCTGTTCGGCAGCACAGAGTACCTGTGTGACTCGTGCGAAAAAAAAAGGATGCCCTGAGTCTATGTAAACAAAACTGCGGAATACCCGCTGGTTAGTTTCTTATAGTTAAGTTCAGCTTGTTCAGCTAGTTTGGTTTAACCTGAACCGACGGCGCTTCAGAGTAGGTAATCACAACAAACGCACGACCTCAGTTACAAAAATAAGCGGCCCGGCAACAACCGACGGCAGACAGCCTGCGCTCCGCTGCATTCTTCAGCAGACGTGCCGCATAAAAAACGACCTTGAGAGACTCGTTCCGAGGACGTCCAGCCCGCATTAATCTCTTCCCTCCAGAAAGGAGCCCGCAGAGAGTGCTACCTCCCGTTCTCCCGTGTTGCCGCTTTTTTTTTTACCTCCGGGGTTGAAGGGGGAAAAATTGCGGAAAGATGTAAAAATGGGGAAAGTTTATGGGCAGATGCACGAGGACCCGGTGTCCGCATGATCGATGAACGTTCGTCTGACGGATTGGGGGGCACCGTTAAGAAGGGGCGGACTTGTTTTGTTACTGCTTTTCCAGTCTCAATTTAGAGAGACCAATTTAGGAATGAAAATTTAACAGCTGTGCGAGATCTATCTTTTGGTAGGTTTACCACCTTATTGGTTTCGGACGAGGGAATTTATTTGCGATGAAAGTGGAGAATCTTGGCAACGCCGTTCGCCGGCGCTTTCATAACGAGTGTGGAGGATCGATGAAAATGGAATGTCAAAAAAGCCGCAGACCTGACGTATAGTGCAATAAAAATAACTGGATAAAAAACACGAAAGCAAATTAGCTTTCGAAGTTTCTTTCTTGCTGGTCAATTTCGGTCATAATGCGGTCTGTTAGCTGTCACTTCAGACGTTTTTGTACTATTACGATGTTCTTTAGGCAGCGTCGACTCCGCTGAGTAAAACGAGATATTAATTTGCGTCGAATTGAACACAATATTAAAACACTTGTGCGGCCCAATCAGGAGTGAAATCGCAATGCAATGTTTGCGGTCCGTTTTAACGAAACACAAGACGAAAAAGTTGCAAGCAATAGTAAGCTTTTCTCCTCCATTATAATGAGATGACAAAACCACTAGTACATGCGAAGTCCTGTTTGACGAGCAGCCGTTTCAAGCACAAACGAAGAATACAAAATAAGCTATATACAAAAGAGGAAAAAACCTCTGCAGTAAAGGGGGTGCAAAACAAGAACAAGCCAGGTATGTCCACAAAAAATGTGTGACCATGAATGCCGTTTCAGTCTTGGGATCCCCTCCCAACCTCACACTTCGTCACAAATGACTGCCAGATCTCTTCGTATTTAGGTGAAATAGTCTAACCTCAGTGATTAGAAGAGCAAAAAAAAAATCATTCACCCAAACACACTAACATAATGTAGATCCGAGTCCCTCCATATACTTAAAGACGCTGATTGAACAGCTCGGTCTTTCCCTTTTTTACACTTTTTTTTTCGCCCTTCTATACTTTGTTTATCATATCGGCCCCAGACGAAAACATGTTTCAATCCGCCACTCAATACCGACTGGCCTAATCAGTCGCCAAGTACGCATCAACGCACCATTGCGTGACGTGCACAAGTTCAACAGCGCCACGGACAGAACAGATAGAATAATACCAAGCCTTTGCGTTTTAACCAGGCTTCAATGTATAACGATACGCGACTTCCGATCCAAGGAAACACTTTTGTGTTCATTCCTCTGCCGCATTTTTTTTCAACTAGTCGCGCTGATTCCGAATCGCCTTGACCTTTTTGTCAAGTAACGAACGTCAAATGCGCACAATGCCCGTCTGTGCCATTCATAAAGAAACAATGGGCGCGCCTTCTGGAAGAACAGCGACGGCAGTTGTGCGCGGATAATGGGACGGAAAGACGGAGCCCCGCTCGACTCATTCATAAAGTGTGCAGAAAAGGATAGCCTCCACTGTCAACTCGTTTCTTCAAAATAGTACTCGCAATGGTCTTCAGGGGACGTCTGACGTTTTTGTATCGCGAAACTGCTATTGGTGCGCAGTTGGTCGGAACCCTTCGCAACGCCGTCGTCCCCCATGTCAACGCACCCACACAAAAAAATAGAGAACCCTAAAGTTCCATTCACTTTTCACGTTAATGAGGAGCGGTTGAAAGGACATTGTCATCCCTTCAGCAGAGTGGTTGCCCTTCCCCTCAGAAAGAGAAGGGGGTGACGTTAGCAAAAACCGAAATGACTGCCCCTTTTGCCTCTAATGACACTCCCACCGCCCCCAATAGCCATCGGAAGGACGCATGCTCGCCACCGAGCTCAGCCGATTGGACAACCAGCCGTTCACAGTAGAGACCATCTTGGGACACTGATCCCTACCATCGGCTTCGCAAAAGGCGACAAAAGCCCGTCTAGGCCTTCCGAACTAGACGAGCTCAGACGAACGACTCTAGTGCCCGAAAAAGGCCTAGAGTGAGTGCGCGTCCCCGCTCCTATCCCCTCCTTTTTGCCTGCCGTCTCTTTCCTCCCCTCAACACCCTTCCTCCAGCGCCGAGTAGCAAACGTCTGGATAAACTCTCGGCCTTTCCGTTCGCTTCTCTCCTCCTCCTCCCGCTCAATTCTTATAATTATGCGATCAGATATGAACCACTTTTCGCGCAGTCGGTGCAACTGGAACAGCAGATTCATCGATCTCAATGTCGTGTTGTTGAGGAACAAACCGCATTTGGAATGCTGCCAGCATTCTCAAACTAACCGCGAAATTGCACGGACCATTTGCGTGTTACCTGCTTGTTCAAAATGCTAATTCCATTGCGGGTAATTGATGACGACGTCAAACGCAACCCCCTTTCCAATGTCAAAGTAAGCGGTGTTTGAACCCTAAAAATGCAAGATTTGGAAAATATTCCATCTTTCCGATTCAGTCCCGACGCGCTGATTGGCTGCAGCCGGCATCATAGCCACACTCTGCCAAACCTTTCCAGCGCAGTTCCAGTGAGGGAGAATGAAATGAACTGAAAGGAGGTAACGCGGTTTTTAGGCTCTCGACCGAGGTTATTCCTCGCAGCCTTAAATAGTATGTTGCTTCTTCCAGGGCGCCTCCCGTAATCGTAGGCCAAACTTCGGGTTCTCTACCTAACTATAGATGTTGCGCGTTGGATTTTCGACTATTCTGGACATGCTCCCCGGCACCGTTGAGACCTGCGTCGCTTGCGAGACCCCCTTTCAGCATCCGGCACCGTATATATGCTAGCGAACAAGACCATCTCGAAGGTGATGTTACATCTGGTTCCGCCGTCATTGGCTCAGTTAAATATCGGCAGAAACCTCGTCTACCTCAACAGCCAATATCTAGGAAAGCGTGCGAATAAGGGGCAAAAGCACACATCGAGTAAACCCCGAGGTTGCCCTGTGGCGTACGCGAGTGAGGGGACAATCTCATGGGCATAGCAACGAGTAAGTGAACATGTATAAAAGCAAGCTCAACACGCCAGAGAACATGCAACAAACATTATTCGTGTTGGATTCTCTCCGCATCTTCTTTTCATGTCTTCCCTGGTTTATTGAATGCGATCAGCAATACAAAAAAACCGTAAACAACGTAAGTCTTGGTTCTGATAGCGCCTTGTCCTTGCTCAAAGAGCGTCACCGCAAAAAATCAGAAGGGGGGAGCAAGGAAAGGGGGAAGCGGCCTGCGGCTAGCCGAATGTAGAATAATTGAGCAGAACTAAGGAGAGAAGAGAACCGCGAGAGAGATGGAGCGAGAGATGGAGAGGAGGAAAATCAAAAAGAGAAGAGGAGGGAAACTAGAGAGAATGGAAGAGCGAGAGAGATAAGCTAGGAAGCAGGAAGAGGAGAGGAGAGAAACGAGAGAGATAGACAGTGAGTGGAAGAGATAGGAGGAGGAGGAGGAGGAGGAAGCAGAAGAGGTAGGGGAGAGAAATGATAGAGAGAGAGGGGGCCTGCTCGGCATGGAGTATGATAAAGACAAGGGGAGGCAGAAACCAATTTCCGGCACCCCCCTCAATAATGTCTAAGTGCCAGAGAACACGCGAGAGTTTCGTGCCCAAAGTTTCGCCGCTCGAGCATTCGCGGAGGGGCCCTCCTAATTAATTCGCTGCAGATCTTGGTTAGGGAGGAGGGGAAGGAGAGGTCGTTCGGGAAAGAAAAGAAGAAACGGGAAATATCGGTGGCGGTCCGGGAAATTAGACCAAATTAGGGCCAATGAGAGGAAAAGACGAACGTGGAAGCGGCGGAGCGACTCCGCAAGCGCTGCCGTTCGCATGCGGACTGGTTAGCGAAAGAAGCCCAGCTGCGAACTTCAGAGCCGGCGCCGCCTTGCGTCTGGAGTTTGGGAGCAGCAGAACGTGATCTTCGCGCGCGCCGAGGCGGTGGCGGCGACATTCGCAAGTAGGGCCGCTACGTGCGTGCTTTGCGCGCGCTTAGGGGAGATCAAAGCCACTGCGCGATGGTAGACACCAATATTCAATTCAATGTAGGAATTCAATGTAGGAATTCAATATTCAATGTAGGAATCGCAGGATCGCTGAATCGGAAATTCGTTCTCTTGAAGTTCTATTTAAGAAGAAAGAGGGGAAAAAAATTGTGTGCCGGACGGCAAGCTGCTCTTCGGGTATTTCATTTGTTTTTTGTCGTGAATGGCTGTCCTCATGTTGACGTTTCCCGGTATCAGAAACTCGATACAACATAATTTCTCGGGGCACTGAGTTCGGTTTAATGGCTTTCAATGCGAAAGCTTGCGATCATTTGTGACGGGTAACTTTTACATAGACGTCCACCCGTCTACACAGTAGCCACGCCACTTAACCGTCCATAATCATTGTTGAAGACCAGGAAGCACACGCGGGTTAGGAGAGCACGGATTTATTGGCTCGTTTATTTATTCGCTAGCAAGATTCCGAAGATCCGAAGATACTGACGACGTTTCCAGCCCGCTGCCCGCGCGATCGTGCTCGCCTCTTTCCTTCTGCGTCACCGTATTCCCAAATAGATCCCATTTCGTAACATCCCCCTTCATTCTTCCTAATCCACCTTAACCATTCTTATTTTCCTCAAATCCACTTCGGGTTTTTGCTCCGTTTGTGTCGACGCCAGCGCGATTTAGGCCAACGTTTCAGTGAGACATGTAAGGCTGTTGCATTAATAAAGTGACCAAGTGCGATAAAGACACATTTTGTATTTGTTGCATCTCCACTTTTGCATCTCTCTTGGCGCGAAGTACGCACCATCCAGCAGGGCGGAGACCCGGTCCCGGTAGCGCTACCGGTACACGGTCTGCAGCTGCGCATAGGCAGAACCGATTTCTCCGCCTCTGAGCCCGCGCAGTGTCGCCGGTCGCTTACCGGCTATCGTACCCGGTAAATTACCGCCGCTACTGCGCGTGCGCAGAGGCGGCGACATCGGTTCTGCTTATGCGCAGGTGCACCGACCGTGTACCGGTAGCGCTACCGGTACCGGGTCTCCGCTCTGCTTTAACTCCATAATAGAGAGTTATAGCAGAGCGGAAAACTGGTCCCGGTACGGTGCCCGGTAAACCTGCGCATGCGCACAACCAGTTTTTCCGGCTCTGCGCACGCGCAGTACCACCGGTCGCCTACGGGGTACGGTACCGGGACCGGTTCTCCGCCCTGCTATAACTCCTTAATATCACTACACCAAACCGATTTCTGTAAGGTGGTGCGTGTGCAAGCAGATGTTGCTCCCGTGCACCCGCCACATGGCGTGATACGCGCGGCACGTCGGCCATCTAGAATTCATTCCTACTGGAAATGAATAGGTATAGGAACCCGCATACAAAAGACGTCGTAATAAGTGTTACGAATGGATGATCGCCTGTGAAGCCTTCCATGATGCTGCACTGCTACTGCCGCTACGTTCATCCTTCGTTTCTGTTCCCCATATATTGACTCGACTCGTCGATATAAAGAGAATCGCTTTAGCCCACACTGGTGTCCACATCGTTTCAGTTGTTCCTTCTTTCAAAAACTTTTATAGATATCAGCGTAGCAAGCTGAGCGAAATGGCTCGGCTAACCTACCTTCCACCATTAAATGCATTCTCTCTATATATCCCTAAGTAGTTCTTTATTCTAACATGAGCGGTCACGTTTTAACATGAATGGCTGCCCACGGTACACCCGGGAGACATCGCCCCGAACGAGCCTGTTTTGAAGAAACGAATCGGACCATGAGACCGCAGTACTCTTTTACTTCCAACCTCTGGCGCGTCCAAGGCGCCTAAGGCGTGCAGCCACTTTCTCCTCGGTATCTATCGTCCACTGCATTGTCCTTAAAATACGCATGGTCTGGCATGA